>NW_028181392.1:157500-162500 GCF_964211825.1 Aythya ferina | reverse complement strand
AGGGTTAGGGTTAGGGTTAGGGGTAGGGTTAGGGTTAGGGTTCTCTGAGGGTTTGGGTTAGGGTTAGGGTTAGTGTTCTCTTAGGGTTAGGGTTAGGGTTAGGGTTAGGGTTACGGTTAGGGTTAGGGTTAGGGTTAGGGTTAGGGTTAGGGTTAGGGTTAGGTTTAGGGTTAGGGTTAGGGTTACGGTTAGGGTTAGGGTTAGGTTTAGGGTTAGGGTTAGGTTAGGGTTAGGGTTAGGGTTAGGGTTAGGGTTAAGGTTAGGGTTAGCGTTAGGTTTAGGGTTAGGGTTAGGGTTACGGTTATGGGTTAGGGTTAGGTTTAGGGTTAGGGTTAGGGTTAGGGTTAGGGTTAGGGTTAGGGATAGGTTTAGGGTTACGGTTAGGGTTAGGGTTAGGGTTAGTTATCCCTTCAGTTTAGGTTTAGGGTTTGGGTTAGGGTTAGGTTTAGTGTTAGGGTTAGGTTTACGGTTCTCTTAGGGTTAGGGTTAAGGTTACGGTTAGGGTTAGTGTTCTCTTAGGGTTAGGGTTAGGGTTAGGGTTAGGGTTAGGGTTAGGGTTAGGGTTAGGGTTAGGGTTAGGGTTAGGGTTAGGGTTAGGGTTAGGGTTAGGGTTAGGGTTAGGGTTAGGGTTAGGGTTAGGTTTAGGGTTAGGGTTAGGGTTACGGTTACGGTAGAGGATTAAGGTTAGTGTTAGGGTTAGGGTTAGTGTTCTCTTAAAGTAAGGGTTAGGTTTAGGGTTACGGTTAGAGTTAGGGAAAGGGTTACGGTTAGGGTTAGGGTTAGGGTTAGAGTTAGGGTTAGAGTTAGGGTTAGGGTTAGGGTTAGGGTTCTCTTAGGTTTAGGGTTAGGGTTAGGGTTAGTGATCTCTTAGGTTTAGGTTTAGGGTTAGGATAAGGGTTAGGGTTAGGGTTAGGGGTAGGGTTAGGGGTAGGGTTCTCTTAGGGTTTGGGTTAGGGTTAGTGTTCTCTTAGGGTTAGGGTTAGGGTTAGGTTTAGGGTTAGTGTTAGGTTTAGGGTTACGGTTAGGGTTAGGGTTAGTTTTAGGGTTAGTATTCTCTTAGGGTTAGGGTTAGGGTTAGGGTTAGGGTTAGGGTTAGGGTTAGGGTTAGGGTTAGGGTTAGCGTTACGGTTAGGGTTAGGGTTAGGGTTAGGGTTAGGGTTAGGGTTAGGGTTAGGGTTAGTGATCTCTTAGCTTTAGATTTAGGGTTAGGGTTAGGGCTAAGGTTAGTGTTAGGGTTAGGGTTCTCTTAGGTTTAGGGTTAGGGTTAGGGTTAGGGTTAGCGTTAGGGTTAGGGTTAGGGTTAGGGTTAGGGTTAGGGTTAGGATTAGGGTTAGGGTTAGGGTTAGGGTTAGGGTTAGGGTTAGGGTTAGGGTTAGGGTTAGGGTTAGGGTTACGGTTAGGGTTAGGGTTACGGTTAGGGTTAATGATCTCTTAGGTTTAGATTTAGGGTTAGGGTTAGGGCTAAGGTTAGGGTTTGGGTTAGGGTTCTCTTAGGGTTAGGGTTAGGGTTAGGGTTAGGGTTAGGGTTAGGGTTAGGTTTAGGGTTAGGGTTAGGGTTAGGGTTAGGGTTACGGTTAGGGTTAGGGTTAGGGTTAGGGTTAGGGTTAGGGTTAGGGTTAGGGTTCTCTTAGGCTTAGGGTTAGCTTTAGGGTTAGGGTTAGGGTTAGTGTTCTCTTAGGTTTAGGGTTAAGGTTACGGTTAGGGTTAGGGTTAGGGTAAGGGTTAGTGTTAGGGTAACGGTTACGGTTAAGGTTCTTTATGGTTAGGGTCAGGGTTCTCTTAGAGATAGGGTTAGGGTTAGGGTTAGGGTTAGGGTTAGGGTTCTCTTAGCGTTAGGGTTAAGGTTAGGGTTAGGGATCTCTTAGGGTTAGGGTTAGTGTTCTCTTAGGGTTAGGGTTAGGGTTAGGGTTAGGGTTAGGGTTAGGGTTAGTGTTAGGGTTAGGGTTAGGGTTAGGGTTTGGGTTAGGATTAGGGTTAGGGTTAGGGGTAGGGTTCTCTTAAGGTTAGGGTTAAGGTTAGGGTTAGGGTTAGGATTAGGATTAGGTTTAGGGTTATTGTTAGAGTTAGTGTTCTCTTAGGGTTAGAGTTAGGGTTAGGGATAGGCTTAGGGTCAGGGTTAGGTTTGGGGTTAGGGTTAGGGATAGGGTTACGGTTAGTGTTCTCTTAGGCTTAGGGTTAATGTTAGGGTTATGGTTAGGGTTAGGTAAGGGTTAGGGTTAGGGTTAGGGTTAGGGTTAGGGTTAGGGTTTGGGTTAGGGTTAGTGTTAGGTTTAGGGTTACGGTTAGGGTTAGGGTTAGGGTTAGTTATCCCTTCAGTTTAGGTTTAGGGTTTGGGTTAGGGTTAGGTTTAGTGTTAGGGTTAGGTTTACGGTTCTCTTAGGGTTAGGGTTAGGGTTAGGGTTAGGGTTAGTGTTCTCTTAGGGTTAGGGTTACGGTTAGGGTTACGGTTAGGGTTAGGGTTAGGGTTAGGGTAAGGGTTAGGGTTACGGTTAGGGTTAGGGTTAGGGTTAGGGTTAGGGTTAGGATTAGGATTAGGATTAGGGTTAGGGTTAGGGTTAGGTTTAGCGTTAGGTGTAGGGTTCGGGTTAGGGTTAGGGTTAGGGTTAGGGTTAGGGTTAGGGTTAGGGTTAGGGTTAGGTTTAGGGTTAGGGTTAGGGTTACGGTTACGGTTAGGATTAAGGTTAGTGTTAGGGTTAGGGTTAGTGTTCTCTTAAAGTAAGGGTTAGGTTTAGGGTTAGGGTTAGAGTTAGGGAAAGGGTTACGGTTAGGGTTAGGGTTAGGGTTAGGGTTAGAGTTAGGGTTAGGGTTAGGGTTAGTGATCTCTTAGGTTTAGGTTTAGGGTTAGGATAAGGGTTAGGGTTAGGGTTAGGGGTAGGGTTAGGGGTAGGGTTCTCTTAGGGTTTGGGTTAGGGTTAGGGTTAGTGTTCTCTTAGGGTTAGGGTTAGGGTTAGGGTTAGTGTTAGGTTTAGGGTTACGGTTAGGGTTAGGGTTAGTTTTAGGGTTAGTATTCTCTTAGGGTTAGGGTTAGGGTTAGGGTTAGGGTTAGGGTTAGGGTTAGGGTTAGCGTTAGGGTTAGCGTTACGGTTAGGGTTAGCGTTACGGTTAGGGTTAGGGTTAGGGTTAGGGTTAGGGTTAGTGATCTCTTAGCTTTAGGTTTAGGGTTAGGGTTAGGGCTAAGGTTAGTTTTAGGGTTAGGGTTCTCTTAGGTTTAGGGTTAGGGTTAGGGTTAGGGTTAGCGTTAGGGTTAGGGTTAGGGTTAGGGTTAGGGTTAGGGTTAGGATTAGGGTTAGGGTTAGGGTTAGGGTTAGGGTTAGGGTTAGGGTTAGGGTTAGGGTTACGGTTACGGTTAGGGTTAGGGTTAGGGTTAGGGTTAATGATCTCTTAGGTTTAGATTTAGGGTTAGGGTTAGGGCTAAGGTTAGGGTTTGGGTTAGGGTTCTCTTAGGGTTAGGGTTAGGGTTAGGGTTAGGGTTAGGGTTAGGTTTAGGGTTAGGGTTAGGGTTAGGGTTAGAGTTACGGTTAGGGTTAGGGTTAGGGTTAGGGTTAGGGTTAGGGTTAGGGTTAGGTTTAGCGTTAGGGGTATGTTTTGGGTTAGGGTTAGGGTTAGGGTTAGGGTTAGGGTTAGGGTTAGGGTTAGGGTTAGGGTTAGGGTTCTCTTAGGCTTAGGGTTAGCTTTAGGGTTAGGGTTAGGGTTAGTGTTCTCTTAGGTTTAGGGTTAAGGTTACGGTTAGGGTTAGGGTTAGGGTAAGGATTAGTGTTAGGGTAACGGTTACGGTTAAGGTTCTTTATGGTTAGGGTCAGGGTTCTCTTAGAGATAGGGTTAGGGTTAGGGTTAGGGTTAGGGTTAGGGTTCTCTTAGCGTTAGGGTTAAGGTTAGGGTTAGGGATCTCTTAGGGTTAGGGTTAGGGTTCTCTTAGGGTTAGGGTTAGGGTTAGGGTTAGGGTTAGGGTTAGTGTTAGGGTTAGGGTTAGGGTTAGGGTTAGGATTAGGGTTAGGGTTAGGGGTAGGGTTCTCTTAAGGTTAGGGTTAAGGTTAGGGTTAGGGTTAGGATTAGGATTAGGATTAGGGTTATTGTTAGGTTTAGTGTTCTCTTAGGGTTAGAGTTAGGGTTAGGGATAGGCTTAGGGTTAGGGTTAGGTTTGGGGTTAGGGTTAGGGATAGGGTTACGGTTAGTGTTCTCTTAGGCTTAGGGTTAATGTTAGGGTTAAGGTTAGGGTTAGGTAAGGGTTAGGGTTAGGGTTAGGGTTAGGGTTAGGGTTAGGGTTAGGGTTAGGGTTAGGGTTAGGGTTAGGGTTAGGGTTAGGGTTAGGGTTAGGGTTAGGGTTAGGGTTAGGGTTAGGGTTAGGGTTAGTGTTCTCTTACGGTTAGGGTTAGGGTTAGGGTTAGGGTTAGGGTTAGGGTTAGGGTTAGGGTTAGGGTTAGGGTTAGGGTTAGGGTTAGGGTTAGGGTTAGCGTTACAATTAGGGTTAGGGTTAGGGTTAGGGTTAGGGTTAGTGATCTCTTAACTTTAGGTTTAGGGTTAGGGTTAGGGCTAAGGCTAGTGTTAGGGTTAGGGTTCTCTTAGGTTTAGGGTTATGGTTAGGGTTAGGTTTAGCGTTAGGGTTAGGGTTAGGGTTAGGGTTAGGGTTAGTGTTAGGATTAGGGTTAGGGTTAGGGTTAGGGTTAGGGTTAGGCTTAGGGTTAGGGTTAGGGTTAGGGTTACGGTTACGGTTAGGGTTAGGGTTAGGGTTAGGGTTAATGATCTCTTAGGTTTAGGTTTAGGGTTAGGGTTAGGGATAAGGTTAGGGTTTGGGTTAGGGTTCTCTTAGGGTTAGGGTTAGGGTTAGGGTTAGGGTTAGGGTTAGGTTTAGCGTTAGGTGTAGGGTTCGGGTTAGGGTTAGGGTTAGGGTTAGGGTTAGGGTTAGGGTTAGGGTTAGGGTTAGGTTTAGGGTTAGGGTTAGGGTTACGGTTACGGTTAGGATTAAGGTTAGTGTTAGGGTTAGGGTTAGTGTTCTCTTAAAG
>NW_028181392.1:100000-102500 GCF_964211825.1 Aythya ferina | reverse complement strand
CTCTTAGGTTTAGGTTTAGGGTTAGGGTAAGGGTTAGGGTTACGGTTAGGGGTAGGGTTAGGGTTAGGGTTCTCTTAGTGTTTGGTTTAGGGTTAGGGTTAGGGTTAGCGTCAGAGTTAGGGTTAGGGTTAGGGTTAGTGTTAGGGTTAGGGTTAGGGTTAGGGTTATGGTTAGGGTTAGGTTAGGGTTAGGGTTAGGGTTAGGGTTAGGGTTAGGGTTAGGTTTAGGGTTAGTGTTAGGGTTAGGGTTATGGTTAGGGTTAGGGTTAGGGTTAGGGTTAGGGTTAGGGTTAGGGTTAGGGTTAGGGTTAGGGTTAGGGTTAGGGTTAGGGTTAGGGTTAGGGGTAGTGATCTCTTAGGTTTAGGTTTAGGGTTAGGGTTAGTGTTAGGGTTAGGGTTAGGGTTCTCTTAGGGTTAGGGTTAGGGTTAGGGTTAGGGTTAGGGTTAGGGTTAGGGTTAGGGTTAGGGTTAGGGTTAGGGTTAGTGTTCGGTTAGGTTTAGGGTTAGGGTTAGGGTTAGGGTTAGGGTTAGGGTTAGTGACCTCTTACGTTTATGGTTAGGGTTAGGGTTAGGGTTAGGGTTAGGGTTAGGGTTAGGGTTAGGGTTAGGGTTCTCTTAGGGTTAGGGTTAGGGTTAGGGTTAGGGTTAGGGTTAGTGTTCTCTTAGGGTTAGGGTTAGGGTTAGGTTTAGGTTTAGGGTTAGGTTTAGGGTTAGGGTTAGGGATAGGGGTAGGGTTAGGGTTAGTGTTAGGGTTACGGTTACGGTTAGGGTTCTCTTATGGTTAGGGTTAGGGTTCTCTTAGAGATAGGGTTAGGGTTAGGGTTAGGGTTAGGGTTAGTGTTAGTGTTTTCTAAGGGTTAGGGTTAGGGTTAGGATTAGGGTTAAGGTTAGGGTTAGGTTTAGGCTAAGGGTTAGGGTTAGGGTTAGGGTTAGGGTTCTCTTAAGTTTAGGGTTAGGGTTAGTGTTAGTGATCTCTTAGGTTTAGGTTTAGGGTTAGGATAAGGGTTAGGGTTAGGGTTAGGGGTAGGGTTAGGGTTAGGGTTAGGGTTAGGGTTAGGGTTAGGGTTAGGGTTAGGGTTAGGGTTAGGGTTAGGGTTAGGGTTAGGGATAGGTTTAGGGTTAGGGTTACGGTTAGGGTTACGGTTAGGGTTGGGGTTACTGTTAGGGTTAGTGATCTCTTAGGTTTAGGTTTAGGGTTAGGGTTAGGGTTAGGGTTCTCTTAGGGTTAGGGTTAGGGTTAGGGTTAGGGTTAGGGTTAGGGTTAGGGTTAGGGTTAGGGTTAGAATTAGGGTTTGGGTTAGTGTTCTCTTTGGCTTAGAGTTAGGGTTAGGGTTAGGGTTATGGTTAGGGTTAGGTTAGAGTTAGGGTTAGGGTTAGGGTTAGGGTTAGGGTTAGGGTTAGGGTTAGTGTTAGGTTTAGGGTTACGGTTAGGGTTAGGGTTAGGGTTAGGGTTAGTTATCTCTTACGTTTAGGTTTAGGGTTTGGGTTAGGGTTAGGGTTAGTGTTAGGGTTAGGTTTACGGTTCTCTTAGGGTTAGGGTTAGGGTTAGGGTTAGGGTTAGTGTTCTCTTAGGGTTAGGGTTAGGGTTAGGGTTAGGATTAGGGTTAGGATTAGGGTTAGGGTTAGGGTTAGGGTTAGGGTAAGGGTTAGTGTTAGGGTTAGGTTTACGGTTCTCTTAGGGTTAGGGTTACTGTTAGAGTTAGGTTTACGGTTCTCTTATGGTTAGGGTTAGGGTTAGGGTTAGAGATAGCGTTAGGGTTAGGGTTAGTTTTAGGGTTAGGGTTAGGTTTAGGATTACTGTTCTCTTAGGGTTAGGGTTAAGGTTAGGGTTAGGGGTCTCTTAGGGTTAGGGTTAGGGTTCTTTAGGGTTAGGGTTAGTTTTAGGGTTAGGTTTAGGTTTAGGGTTAGCGTTAGGATTAAGGTTAGGGATAGGGTTAGTGTTCTCTTAGGGTTAGCATTATGGTTAGGGTTAGGGTTACGGTTAGGGTTAAGGTTAGGGTCAGGGTTAGGGTTAGGGTTAGGGTTAGGATGAAGTTTAGGGTTAGGGTTAGTGTTCTCTTAGGGTTAGGGTTAGGGTTAGGGTAAGGGTTAGGGTTAGGGTTAGGGTTAGGGTTAGGGTTAGGTTTAGGGTTAGGTTTAGCGTTAGGTGTAGCGTTTGGGTTAGGTTTAGGGTTAGGGTTAGGGTTAGGGTTAGGGTTAGGGTTAGGGTTAGGGTTAGGGTTACGGTTACGGTTAGGATTAAGGTTAGTGTTAGGGTTAGGTTTAGTGTTCTCTTAGAGTAAGGGTTAGGTTTAGGGTTAGGGTTAGAGTTAGGGAAAGGGTTACGGTTAGGGTTAGGGTTAGGGTTAGGGTTCTCTTAAGTTTAGGGTTAGGGTTAGTGTTAGTGATCTCTTAGGTTTAGGTTTAGGGTTAGGATAAGGGTTAGGGTTAGGGTTAGGGGTAGGGTTAGGGTTAGGGTTCTCTTAGGGTTTGGGTTAGGGTTAGGGTTTGTGTTCTCTTAG
>NW_028181392.1:30000-32500 GCF_964211825.1 Aythya ferina | reverse complement strand
GTTAGGGTTAGGGTTAGAGTTAGGGAAAGGGTTATGGTTAGTGTTAGGGTTAGAGTTAGGGTAAGGGTTAGGGTTAGGGTTAGGGTTAGGGTTAGGGTTAGGGTTAGGGTTAGGGTTAGGGTTAGGATTAGGGTTAGATTTAGGATTAGAGTTAGGGTTAGTGTTCTCTTAGGGTTAGGGTTAGGGTTATTGATAGGGTTAGGGTTAGGTTTAGGGTTAGGGTTAGGCTTAGGGTTAGGGTTAGGGTTAGGGGTTAGGGTTAGGGATAGGGTTAGGGTTAGGGTTAGGGTTAGGGTTAGGATTAGGGTTAGGGTTAGGCTTAGGCTTAGGCTTAGGCTTAGGGTTAGGGTTAGGGTTAGGGTTAGGGTTAGGGTTAGGGTTAGCGTTAGGGTTAGGGTTAGGGTTAGGGTTCTCTTAGGGTTAGGGTTAGGTTTATGGTTAGGGTTTGGGTTCTCTTAGGGTTAGGGTTAGGTTTAGGGTTAGGTTTAAAGTTAGGGTTAGGGTTAGGGTTAGGATTAGGTTTAGGGTTAGGGTTAGGGTTAGGGTTAGGTTTAGTGTTAGGGGTAGGGTTAGGGTTAGGGTTAGGGTTAGGATTAAGGTTAGTGTTAGGTTTAGGATTAGGGTTAGGGTTAGGGTTAGGGTTAGGGTTAGGGTTAGTGTTAGTGTTCTCTTAGAGTTAGGGTTAGGGTTAGGGTTAGGGTGAGAGTTAGGGAAAGGGTTATGGTTAGGGTTAGGGTTAGGGTTAGTTTTAAGGTTAGGGTTAGTGTTAGTGTTCTCTTAGGCTTAGGTTTAGGGTTAGGGTAAGGGTTAGGGTTAGGGGTAGGGTTAGGGTTAGGTTTAGTGTTCTCTTAGGGTTAAGGTTAAGGTTAGGGTTAGGGTTAGGTTTAGGGTAAGGGTTAGGGTTAGGGTTTAGGTTAGGGTTAGGGTTAGGGTTAGGGTTAAGGTTAGGATTAGGGTTAGGGTTAGGGTTAGGGTTAGAGTTAGGGTTAAGGTTTAGGGTTAGGTTTAGGGTTAGTGATCTCTTAGGTTTAGGTTTAGGGTTAGGGTAACGGTTAGGGTTAGGGTTAGGGTTAGGGGTAGGGTTAGGTTTAGGGTTCTCTTAGGGTTAGGGTTAGGGTTAGGGTTAGTGTTCTCTTTGGGTCAGGGTTAGGGTTAGGGTTAGGTTTAGCGTTAGGGTTAGGGTTAGGGTTGGGGTTAGGGTTAGGGTTAGGGCTAGGGTTAGGGTTACGGTTAGGGTTAGGGTTAGGGTTAGGGTTAGGGTTAGGGTTAGGGTTAGGGTTAGGGTTATGGTTAGTGTTCTCTTAGGGTTAGGGTTACGGTTACGTATAGGGTTAGGGTTAGGGTTAGGTTTAGGGTTAGGATTAGGGTTAGGGTTAGTGTTAGTGTTCTCTTAGACTTAGGGTTAGGGTTAGGGTTAGAGTTATGGATAGGGTTAGGTTAGGGTTAGTGTTAGGGTTAGGGTTCTCTTAGGGTTAGGGTTAGGTTTAGTGTTCTGTTAGGTTTAGGGTTAGGGTTAGGGTTAGGTTTAGGGTTAGGTTTAGGATTAGTGTTAGGGTTAGGATTAGGGTTAGTGTTCTCTTAGGTTTAGTGTTAAGGTTAGGGTTAGGGTTAGGGTTAGGGTAAGGGTTAGTGTTAGGTTTACGGTTACGGTTAGGGTTCTCTTATGGTTAGGGTTAGGGTTCTCTTAGAGATAGGGTTAGGGTTAGGGTTAGGGTTAGGGTTAGTTTTATGCTTAGGTTAGGTTTAGGATTACTGTTCTCTTAGGGTTAGGGTTAGGGTTAGGGTTAGGGTTAGGGTTAGGATTAGGGTTAGATTTAGGATTAGAGTTAGGGTTAGGGTTAGGGTTGGGGTTAGGGTTAGGGTTAGGGTTAGGTTTAGGGTTAGGATTAAGGTTAGTGTTAGGGTTAGTGCTAGTGTTCTCTTAGATTTACGGTTAGGGTTAGGGTTAGGTATAGATTAAGGGAAAGGGTTTCAATTAGGGTTAGGCTTAGTGTTAGGGTTAGGGTACTCTTAGTTTTAGGGTTAGGGTTAGGGTTAGTGTTCTCTTAGGGTTAGGGTTAGGGTTAGGGTTAGGTTTAGGCTAAGGGTTAGGTTTAGGGTTAGGGTTAGGGTTAGGGTTAGTGTTCTCTTGTTAGGGTTAGGGTTAGGGTTAGGGTTAGGATTAGGGTTAGGGTTAGGGTTAGGGTTAGGGTTAGGGTTAGGGTTATGGTTAGGGTTAGGGTTCTCTTAGGGTTAGGGTTAGGGTTAGGGTTAGGGTTAGGGTTAGGTTTAGGGTTAGGGTTAGGGTTAGGGTTAGGGTTAGTGTACTCTTAGGGTTAGAGTTAGGGTTAGGGATAGGCTTAGGGTTAGGGTTAGGTTTGGGGTTAGGGTTAGGGTTAGGGTTCTTTTAGGGTTAGGGTTAGGGTTAGGGTTAGTGTTCTCTTAGGGTTAGGGTTAGGGTTAGGGTTAGGGTTAGGGTTAGGGTTAGGTTTAGGGTTAGGTGAGGGTTAGGGTTAGGGTT
>NW_028181392.1:17500-20000 GCF_964211825.1 Aythya ferina | reverse complement strand
TTAGGGTTAGGGGTAGGGTTAGGGTTAGGGTTCTCTGAGGGTTTGGGTTAGGGTTAGGGTTAGTGTTCTCTTAGGGTTAGGGTTAGGGTTAGGGTTAGGTTTAGGGTTAGGGTTAGGGTTAGGGTTAGGATTACTGTTAGGGTTAGGGTTAGGGTTAGGGTTAGGGTTAGGGTTAGGGTTCGGGTTAGGGTTAGGATCAGGGTTAGGGTTAGGGTTAGGGTTAGGGTTAGGGTTAGGGTTAGTGTTAGGGTTAGGGTTACGATTAGTATTAGGTTTAAGGTTAGGGTTAGGTTTAGCGTTAGTGGTAGGGTTTGGGTTAGGGTTAGGGTTAGGGTTAGGGTTAGGGTTAGGGTTAGGGTTAGGGTTAGGGTTAGGGTTAGGGTTAGGGTTAGGGTTCGGGTTAGGGTTAGGAATAGTATTCTCTTAGGGTTAGGGTTAGGGTTAGGGTTAGGGTTAGGGTTAGGGTTAGGGTTAGGGTTAGGGTTCCTGTTCTCTTAGGTTTAGGGTTACGGTTAGGGATAGGGTTAGGGTTAGGGTTAGGTTTAGGGTTAGGGTTAGGGTTAGGGTTATGGTTAGGGTTGGGTTAGGGTTAGGGTTAGGGTTAGGGTTAGGGTTAGGGTTAGGGTTAGGGTTACGGTTAGGGTTAGGGTTAGGGTTAGGGTTAGGGTTAGGGTTAGTGATCTCTTAGGTTTAGGTTTAGGGTTAGGGTTAGTGTTAGGGTTAGGGTTAGGGTTAGGGTTCTCTTAGGGTTAGGGTTAGGGTTAGGGTTAGGGTTCCGGTTAGGGTTAGGGTTAGGGTTAGGGTTGGGGTTAGGATTAGGGTTAGTGTTAGGGTTAGGGTTAGGTTTAGGGTTCTCATAGGTTTAGGTTTAGGGTTAGGGTAAGGGTTAGGGTTAGGGTTAGGGTTAGGGGTAGGGTTAGGGTTAGGGTTCTCTTAGGGTAAGGGTTAGGGTTAGGGTTACGGTTAGGGGTAGGGTTAGGGTTAGGGTTAGGGTTAGTGTTATGGTTAACGTTACGTTTAGAGTTAGGGTTAGGTTTAGGTTTAGGGTTAGTGATTTTTTAGGTTTACGTTTAGGGTTAGGGTTAGGGTTAGGGTTAGGGTTAGGGTTAGGGTTAGTGTTAGGGTTAGGGTTAGGGTTAGGGTTAGGGTTAGGGTTAGGGTTAGGGTTAGGGTTAGGGTTAGGGTTACGGTTAGGGTTAGGGTTAGTGTTCTCTTAGGGTTAGGGTTAGGGTTATTGATAGGGTTAGGGTTAGGTTTTGGGTTAGGGTTAGGGTTAGGGTTAGGGTTCTCTTAGGGTTAGGGTTAGGGTTAGGATTAGGGTTAGGGTTAGGCTTAGGCTTAGGCTTAGGCTTAGGCTTAGGGTTAGGGTTAGGGTTTGGGTTAGGGTTAGGGTTATGGTTAGGGTTAGGGTTCTCTTAGGGTTAGGGTTAGGGTTAGGGTTAGGGTTAGGGTTCTCTTAGGGTTAGGGTTAGGTTTAGGGTTAGTTTTAGGGTTAGGGTTAGGGTTAAGGTTAGGGTTAGGTTTAGCGTTAGTGGTAGGGTTTGGGTTAGGGTTAGGGTTAGGGTTAGGGTTAGGGTTAGGGTTAGGGTTCGGGTTAGGGTTAGGGTTAGGGTTAGGGTTAGGGTTAGGGATAGGGTTAGGTTTAGGGTTAGTGTTAGGGTTAGGTTTACGGTTAGGTTTAGGGTTAGGGTTAGGGTTAGGGTTAGGGTTAGTGATCTCTTAGGTTTAGGTTTAGGGTTAGTGTTAGGGTTAGGGTTAGGGTTAGGGTTCTCTTAGGGTTAGGGTTAGGGTTAGGGTTAGGGTTCGGGTTAGGGTTAGGGTTAGGGTTAGGGTTGGGGTTAGGGTTAGGGTTAGTGTTAGGGTTAGGGTTAGGTTTAGGGTTCTCTTAGGTTTAGGTTTAGGGTTAGGGTAAGGGTTAGGGTTAGGGTTAGGGTTAGGGGTAGGGTTAGGGTTAGGGTTCTCTTAGGGTAAGGGTTAGGGTTAGGGTTACGGTTAGGGTTAGGGTTAGGGTTAGGGTTAGGGTTATGGTTAACGTTACGTTTAGCGTTAGGGTTAGGTTTAGGTTTAGGGTTAGTGATTTTTTAGGTTTACGTTTAGGGTTAGGGTTAGGGTTAGGGTTAGGGTTAGGGTTAGGGTTAGGGTTAGGGTTAGGGTTAGGGTTAGGGTTAGGGTTAGGGTTACGGTTAGGGTTACGGTTAGGGTTAGGGTTAGTGTTCTCTTGGGTTTAGGGTTAGGGTTATTGATAGGGTTAGGGTTAGGTTTAGGGTTAGGGTTAGGGTTAGGGTTAGGGTTCTCTTAGGGTTAGGGTTAGGGTTAGGATTAGGGTTAGGGTTAGGCTTAGGCTTAGGCTTAGGCTTAGGCTTAGGTTTAGGGTTAGGGTTTGGGTTAGGGTTACGGTTATGGTTAGGGTTAGGGTTCTCTTAGGGTTAGGGTTAGGATTAGGGTTAGGGTTAGGGTTCTCTTAGGGTTAGTGTTAGTGTTAGGGTTATGGTTAGGGTTA
>NW_028181392.1:10000-12500 GCF_964211825.1 Aythya ferina | reverse complement strand
GTTAGGGTTAGGATTAAGTTTAGGGTTAGGGTTAGTGTTCTCTTATGTTTAGGGTTAGGGTTAGGGTTAGGGTTAGGGTTAGGGTTCTCTTAGGGTTAGGGTTAGGGTTAGTGTTGTCTTAGAGATAGGGTTAGGGTTAGGGTTAGGGTTAGTTTTATGGTTAGGTTAGGTTTAGGATTACTGTTCTCTTGGGGTTAGGGTTAGGGTTAGGGTTAGGGTTAGGGTTAGGGTAAGCGTTAGGGTTAGGGTTAGGGTTAGGATTAGGATTAGGTAAGGGTTAGGGTTAGGGTTAGGGTTAGGATTAAGGTTAGTGTTAGGGTTGGGGTTAGGGTTAGGGTTAGGGTTAGGGTTAGGGTTCGGGTTAGGGTTAGGTTTAGGGTTAGGGTTAGGGTTAGGGTTAGGGTTAGGGTTAGGGTTAGGGTTAGGATTAGGCTAAGGGTTAGGGTTGGGTTAGGGTTAGGGTTAGGGTTATTGTTCTCTTGTTAGGGTTAGGGTTAGGGTTAGGGTTAGTGTTAGGGTTAGGGTTAGGGTTAGGGTTAGGGTTAGGGTTAGGGTTAGGGTTAGGGTTAGGTTTAGGGTTAGGGTTAGGGTTAGGGTTAGGGTTAGGTTTAGGGTTAGTGTTCTCTTACGGTTAGGGTTAGGGTTAGGGTTAGGGTTAGGGTTAGGGTTAGGGTTAGGGTTAGGATTACTGTTAGGGTTAGGGTTAGGTTTAGGGTTAGGGTTAGGGTTAGGTTTTGGGTTAGGGTTCTCTGAGAGTTAGGGTTAGGGTTAGGGTTAGGGTTAGGGTTAGGGTTAGAGTTACGGTTACGGTTACGGTTACGGTTACAGTTAGGGTTCGCTTATGGTTAGGGTTAGCGTTCTCTTAGAGTTAGGGTTAGGGTTAGGGTTAGGGTTAGGGTTAGGGTTAGGGTTAGGGTTAGGGTTAGGGTTAGGCTTAGGGTTAGGCTTAGGGTTAGGCTTACGGTTAGGGTTTGGGTTAGAGTTAGGGTTAGGTTTAGGGTTAGCGTTACGGTTAGGGTTTGGGTTAGGGCTCTCTTAGAGTTAGGGTTACGGTTAGGGTTAGGGTTAGGGTTAGCGTTAGGTTTAGGGTTAGGGTTAGGATTAGGTAAGGGTTAGGGTTAGGGTTAGGGTTAGGTTTAGGGTTAGGATTAAGTTTAGTGTTAGGGTTAGGATTAGGGTTAAGGTTAGGGTTAGTGTTCTCTTACAGTTAGGGTTAGGGTTAGGGTTAGGGTTAGGGTTAGGGTTAGGGTTAGGTTTAGGGTTAGGGTTATGGTTAGGGTTAGGGTTAGGGTTAGGGTTAGGGTTAGGGTTAGGGTTAGGGTTAGGGTTAGGGTTAGGCTAAGTGTTAGGGTTGGGTTAGGGTTAGGGTTAGTGTTCTCTTGTTAGGGTTAGGGTTAGGGTTAGGGTTAGGGTTAGGGTTAGGGTTAGGGTTAGGGTTAGGGTTAGGGTTAGGGTTAGGGTTAGGGTTAGGTTTAGGGTTAGGGTTAGGGTTAGGGTTACTGTTAGGGTTAGGGTTAGGGTTACGGTTACGGTTACGGTTACGGTTACAGTTAGGGTTCTCTTATGGTTAGAGTTAGGGTTCTCTTAGAGTTAGGGTTAGGGTTAGGGTTAGGGTTAGGGTAAGGGTTAGGGTTAGGCTTAGGCTTAGGGTTAGGGTTAGGCTTAGGGTTAGGGTTAGGCTTAGGGTTAGGCTTACGGTTAGGGTTTGGGTTAGGGTTAGGGTTAGGGTTAGGGTTAGGTTTAGGGTTAGCGTTACGGTTAGGGTTTGGGTTAGGGCTCTCTTAGAGTTAGGGTTAGGGTTAGGGTTAGGGTTAGGGTTAGGGTTAGGGTTAGGGTTAGGGTTAGGGTTAGGGTTAGGGTTAGGGTTAGGGTTAGGGTTAGGGTTAGGGTTAGTGTTAGGGTTACGGTTACGGTTAGGGTTCTCTTATGATTAGGGTTAGGGTACTCTTAGAGATAGGGTTAGGGTTAGGGTTAGGGTTAGGGTTAGTTTTATGGTTAGGTTAGGTTTAGGATTACTGTTCTCTTAGGGTTAGGGTTAGGGTTAGGGTTAGGGTTAGGGTTAGGGTTAGGGTTAGGGTTAGGGTTCTCTAAGGGTTAGGGTTAGGGTTAGGGTTAGGGTTAGGTTTAGGGTTAGGGTAAGAGATAGGGTTAGGGTTAAGTTTAGGGTTAGGGTTAGTGTTAGGGTTAGGGTTCTCTTAGGGTTAGGGTTAGGGTTAGGGTTAGGGTTAGGGTTAGGGTTAGGGTTAGGATTACTGTTAGGGTTAGGGTTAGGTTTAGGGTTAGGGTTAGGGTTAGGTTTTGGGTTAGGGTTCTCTGAGAGTTAGGGTTAGGGTTAGGGTTAGGGTTAGGGTTAGGGTTAGAGTTACGGTTACGGTTACGGTTACGGTTACAGTTAGGGTTCGCTTATGGTTAGGGTTAGCGTTCTCTTAGAGTTAGGGTTAGGGTTAGGGTTAGGGTTAGGGTTAGGGTTAGGGTTAGGGTTAGGGTTAGGCTTAGGGTT
>NW_028181393.1:152500-360533 GCF_964211825.1 Aythya ferina | reverse complement strand
GTTAAATAGGAGTGGATTGTGGGTTTTTGGAGAACATCAGGGAGGTTTAGGGTGTCTTTGGGGTGGATCTATGGTTTTGGGGGATTTTCTTCCAGTTTTGGTGGTGATGCCGTTCTTGTTTGGGGTGTTTTTGACGTTTTTTGGGGTCTCTGTTGGGTTCTGTTTGGTTCTCGTTGGTCATCGTGTTGGAAAAGTGTAAATTGTGTTTTTTGGAGAACATCAGGTAGGTTTAGGGTGTCTTTGGGGTGGATCTATGGTTTTGGGGGATTTTCTTCCAGTTTTGGGGGTGATGCCGTTCTTGTTTGGGGTGTTTTTGACGTTTTTTGGGGTCTCTGTTGGGTTCTGTTGGGTTCTCGTTGGTCATCGTGTTGGAAAAGGGTAAATTGTGGGTTTTGGAGAACATCAGGTAGGTTTAGGGTGTCTTTGGGGTGGATCTATGGTTTTGGGGGATTTTCTTCCAGTTTTGGGGGTGATGCCGTTCTTGTTTGGGGTGTTTTTGACGTGTTTTGGTGTCTCCATTAGGTTTTGTTGGGTTCTTGTTTGTCATTATGTTAAATAGGAGTGGATTGTGGGTTTTGGAGAACATCAGGTAGGTTTAGGGTGGTTTTGGGGTGGATCTATGGTTTTGGCGTATTTTCTTCCAGTTTTGGGGGTGATGCCGATATTTTTTGGGGTGTTTTTTACGTGTTTTGGGGTCTCCATTAGGTTTTGTTGGGTTCTTGTTTGTCATTATGTTAATTAGGAGTGGATTGTGGGTTTTGGAGAACATCAGGTCGTTTTAGGGTTGTTTTGGCGTGGATCTATGGTTTTGGGGGATTTTCTTCCAGTTTTGGTGGTGATGCCGTTCTTGTTTGGGGTGTTTTTGACGTTTTTTGGGATCTCTGTTGGGTTCTGTTGGGTTCTCGTTGGTCATCGTGTTGGAAAAGGGTAAATTGTGGTTTTTGGAGAACATCAGGTAGGTTTAGGGTGTCTTTGGGGTGGATCTATGGTTTTGGGGGTTTTCTTCCAGTTTTGGGGGTGATGCCATTCTTGTTTGGGGTATTTTTTAAGGTTTTTGTGGTCTCTGTTTGGTTTTGTTGGGTTCTCGTTGGTCATCGTGTTGTAAAAGTGTAAATTGTGGGTTTTGGAGAACTTCAGGTAGGTTTAGGGGGAGTTTTCGCGTGGATTCATGGTATTTGGGGTTTTCTTCTTTTTGGGGGAGTGATCCTCTCCTTTCTTCGGGTGATTTTGAAGTGTTTTGGGGTTTCCGTTGCGTTTCGTTGAATTCCTAATGTGTTTTATGGTGGTTTGGAGTGTGCTTTGGGATTAGGAGAACATCAGGTAGGTTTAGGGTGTCTTTGGGGTGGATCTATGGTATTTGGGGTTTTCTTCTATTTTTTGGCGTGGTCCTGTTCTTTTTTGGGGTGTATTTGAAGTGTTTTGGGGTCTCCGTGGGTTTTGTTTGGTTCTCGTTGGTCATCATGGTGGAAAAGGGTAAATTGTGGGTTTTGGAGAACATCAGGTAGGTTTAGGGTGGTTTTGGGGTGGATCTATGGTTTTGGGGGATTTTCTTCCAGTTTTGGTGGTGATGCCGTTCTTGTTTGGGGTGTTTTTGACGTGTTTTGGTGTGTCCATTAGGTTTTGTTGGGTTCTTGTTTGTCATTATGTTAAATAGGTGTGGATTGTGGGTTTTGGAGAACATCAGGTAGGTTTAGGGTGGTTTTGGGGTGGATCTATGGTTTTGGGGGATTTTCTTCCAGTTTTGGGGGTGATGCCGTTCTTGTTTGGGGTGTTTTTGACGTTTTTTGGGGTCTCTGTTGGGTTCTGTTGGGTTCTCGTTGGTCATCGTGTTGGAAAAGGGTAAATTGTGGTTTTTGGAGAACATCAGGTAGGTTTCGGGTGTCTTTGGGGTGGATCTATGGTTTTGGGGGATTTTCTTCCAGTTTTGGGGGTGATGCCGTGCTTTTTTGGGTGTTTTTGACGTTTTTTGGGATCTCTGTTGGGTTCTGTTGGGTTCTCGTTGGTCATCGTGTTGGAAAAGGGTAAAATGTGGGTTTTGGAGAAGATCAGGTAGGTTTAGGGTGTCTTTGGGGTGGATCTATGGTTTTGGCGTATTTTCTTCCAGTTTTGGTGGTGATGCCGTTCTTGTTTGGGGTGTTTTTGACGTTTTTTGGGGTCTCCGTTGGGTTTTGTTGGGTTCTCGTTGGTTATCATGGTGGAAAAGGGTAAATTGTGGGTTTTGGAGAAGATCAGGTAGGTTTAGGGTGGTTTTGGGGTGGATCTATTGTTTTGGCGTATTTTCTTCCAGTTTTGGTGGTGATGCCGATATTTTTTTGTGGTGTTTTTTACGTGTTTTGGGGTCTCCATTAGGTTTTGTTGGGTTCTTGTTTGTCATTATGTTAAATAGGAGTGGATTGTGGGTTTTGGAGAACCTCAGGTAGTTTTAGGGTTGTTTTGGGGTGGATCTATGGTTTTGGGGGATTTTCTTCCAGTTTTGGTGGTGATGCCGTTCTTGTTTGGGGTGTTTTTGACGTTTTTTGGGGTCTCTGTTGGGTTCTGTTGGGTTCTCGTTGGTCATCGTGTTGGAAAAGGGTAAATTGTGGTTTTTGGAGAACATCAGGTAGGTTTAGGGTGTCTTTGGGGTGGATCTATGGTTTTGGGGGTTTTCTTCCAGTTTTGTGGTGATGCCATTCTTTTTTGGGGTATTTTTTAAGGTTTTTGTGGTCTCTGTTTGGTTTTGTTGGGTTCTCGTTGGTCATCGTGTTGTAAAAGTGTAAATTGTGGGTTTTGGAGAACTTCAGGTAGGTTTAGGGGGAGTTTTCGCGTGGATTCATGGTATTTGGGGTTTTCTTCTTTTTGGGGGAGTGATCCTCTCCTTTCTTCGGGTGATTTTGAAGTGTTTTGGGGTTTCCGTTGCGTTTCGTTGAATTCCTAATGTGTTTTATGTTGGTTTGGAGTGTGCTTTGGGATTAGGAGAACATCAGGTAGGTTTAGGGTGTCTTTGGGGTGGATCTATGGTATTTGGGGTTTTCTTCTATTTTTTGGCGTGGTCCTGTTCTTTTTTGGGGTGTATTTGAAGTGTTTTGGGGTCTCCGTTGGGTTTTGTTTGGTTCTCGTTGGTCATCATGGTGGAAAAGGGTAAATTGTGGGTTTTGGAGAACATCAGGTAGGTTTAGGGTGGTTTTGGGGTGGATCTATGGTTTTGGGGGATTTTCTTCCAGTTTTGGTGGTGATGCCGTTCTTGTTTGGGGTGTTTTTGAATTGTTTTGGAGTCTCCATTAGGTTTTGTTTGGTTCTTGTTTGTCATTATGTTAAATAGGTGTGGATTGTGGGGTTTGGAGAACATCAGGTAGGTTTAGGGTATCTTTGGGGTGGATCTATGGTTTTGGGGATTTTCTTCCAGTTTTGGGGGTGATGCCGTTCTTGTTTGGGGTGTTTTTGACGTTTTTTGGGGTCTCCGTTGGGTTTTGTTGGGTTCTCGTTGGTTATCATGGTGGAAAAGGGTAAAATGTGGGTTTTGGAGAACTTCAGGTAGGTTTAGGGGGACTTTTTCGCGTGGATTCATGGTATTTGGGTTTTCTTCTTTTTGGGGGAGTGATCCTCTCCTTTCTTCATTATGTTAAATAGGAGTGGATTGTGGGTTTGGAGAACATCAGGTAGTTTTAGGGTGGTTTTGGGGTGGATCTATGGTTTTGGGGGATTTTCTTCCAGTTTTGGTGGTGATGCCGTTCTTGTTTGGGGTGTTTTTGACGTTTTTTGGGGTCTCTGTTGGGTTCTGTTGGGTTCTCGTTGGTCATCGTGTTGGAAAAGGGTAAATTGTGGTTTTTGGAGAACATCAGGTAGGTTTAGGGTGTCTTTGGGGTGGATCTATGGTTTTGGGGGATTTTCTTCCAGTTTTGGGGGTGATGCCGATATTTTTTGTGGTGTTTTTCACGTGTTTTGGGGTCTCCATTAGGTTTTGTTGGGTTCTTGTTTGTCATTATGTTAAATAGGAGTGGATTGTGGGGTTTGGAGAACATCAGGTAGTTTTAGGGTGCTTTTGGGGTGGATCTATGGTTTTGGGGGATTTTCTTCCAGGTTTGGTGGTGATGCCGTTCTTGTTTGGGGTGTTTTTGACGTTTTTTGGGGTCTCTGTTGGGTTCTGTTGGGTTCTCGTTGGTCATCGTGTTGGAAAAGGGTACATTGTGGTTTTTGGAGAACATCAGGTAGGTTTAGGGTGTCTTTGGGGTGGATCTATGGTTTTGGGGGATTTTCTTCCAGTTTTGGTGGTGATGCCGTTCTTGTTTGGGGTGTTTTTGACGTGTTTTGGTGTGTCCATTAGGTTTTGTTGGGTTCTTGTTTGTCATTATGTTAAATAGGTGTGGATTGTGGGTTTTGGAGAACATCAGGTAGGTTTAGGGTGTCTTTGGGGTGGATCTATGGTTTTGGGGGATTTTCTTCCAGTTTTGGGGGTGATGCCGTTCTTGTTTGGGGTGTTTTTTACGTGTTTTGGGGTCTCCATTAGGTTTTGTTGGGTTCTTGTTTGTCATTATGTTAAATAGGAGTGGATTGTGGGTTTTGGAGAACATCAGGTAGGTTTAGGGTGGTTTTGGGGTGGATCTATGGTTTTGGGGGATTTTCTTCCAGTTTTGGGGGTGATGCCGTTCTTGTTTGGGGTGTTTTTGATGTTTTTTGGGGTCTCTGTTGGGTTCTGTTGGGTTCTCGTTGGTCATCGTGTTGGAAAAGGGTAAATTGTGGTTTTTGGAGAACATCAGGTAGGTTTAGGGTGTCTTTGGGGTGGATCTATGGTTTTGGGGGATTTTCTTCCAGTTTTGGGGGTGATGCCGTTCTTGTTTGGGGTGTTTTTGACGTTTTTTGGGGTCTCTGTTGGGTTCTGTTGGGTTCTCGTTGGTTATCATGGTGGAAAAGGGTAAATTGTGGGTTTTGGAGAACATCAGGTAGGTTTAGGGTGGTTTTGGGGTGGATCTATGGTTTTGGGGGGATTTTCTTCCAGTTTTGGGGGTGATGCCGATATTTTTTGTGGTGTTTTTTACGTGTTTTGGGGTCTCCATAAGGTTTTGTTGGGTTCTTGTTTGTCATTATGTTAAATAGGAGTGGATTGTGGGTTTTGGAGAACATCAGGTAGGTTTAGGGTGGTTTTGGGGTGGATCTATGGTTTTGGGGGATTTTCTTCCAGTTTTGGTGGTGATGCCGTTCTTGTTTGGGGTGTTTTTGACGTTTTTTGGGGTCTCTGTTGGGTTCTGTTGGGTTCTCGTTGGTCATCGTGTTGGAAAAGGGTAAATTGTGGTTTTTGGAGAACATCAGGTAGGTTTAGGGTGTCTTTGGGGTGGATCTATGGTTTTTGGGGATTTTCTTCCAGTTTTGGGGGTGATGCCGTTCTTGTTTGGGGTGTTTTTGACGTTTTTTGGGGTCTCTGTTGGGTTCTGTTGGGTTCTCGTTTGTTATCATGGTGGAAAAGGGTAAATTGTGGGTTTTGGAGAAAATCAGGTAGGTTTAGGGTGTCTTTGGGGTGGATCTATGGTTTTGGTGTATTTTCTTCCAGTTTTGGTGGTGATGCCGTTCTTGTTTGGGGTGTTTTTGACGTTTTTTGGGGTCTTTGTTGGGTTTTGTTGGGTTCTCGTTGGTTATCATGGTGGAAAAGGGTAAATTGTGGGTTTTGGAGAAAATCAGGTAGGTTTAGGGTGTCTTTGGGGTGGATCTATGGTTTTGGGGGATTTTCTTCCAGTTTTGGGGGTGATGCCGATATTTTTTGGGGTGTTTTTTACGTGTTTTGGGGTCTCCATTAGGTTTTGTTGGGTTCTTGTTTGTCATTATGTTAAATAGGAGTGGATTGTGGGTTTTGGAGAACATCAGGTAGTTTTAGGGTGGTTTTGGGGTGGATCTATGGTTTTGGGGGATTTTCTTCCAGTTTTGGTGGTGATGCCGTTCTTGTTTGGGGTGTTTTTGACGTTTTTTGGGGTCTCTGTTGGGTTCTGTTGGGTTCTCGTTGGTCATCGTGTTGGAAAAGGGTAAATTGTGGTTTTTGGAGAAGATCAGGTAGGTTTAGGGTGGTTTTGGGGTGGATCTATGGTTTTGGGGGATTTTCTTCCAGTTTTGGTGGTGATGCCGTTCTTGTTTGGGGTGTTTTTGACGTTTTTTGGGGTCTCTGTTGGGTTCTGTTGCGTTCTCGTTGGTTATCATGGTGGAAAAGGGTAAATTGTGGGTTTTGGAGAACATCAGGTAGTTTTAGGGTGGTTTTGGGGTGGATCTATGGTTTTGGGGGATTTTCTTCCAGTTTTGGGGGTGATGCCGATATTTTTTGTGGTGTTTTTTACGTGTTTTGGGGTCTCCATTAGGTTTTGTTGGGTTCTTGTTTGTCATTATGTTAAATAGGAGTGGATTGTGGGTTTTGGAGAACATCAGGTAGGTTTAGGGTGGTTTTGGGGTGGATCTATGGTTTTGGGGGATTTTTCTTCCAGTTTTGGGGGTCATGCCGTTCTTGTTTGGGGTGTTTTTGATGTTTTTTGGGGTCTCTGTTGGGTTCTGTTGGGTTCTCGTTGGTCATCGTGTTGGAAAAGGGTAAATTGTGGTTTTTGGAGAACATCAGGTAGGTTAGGGTGTCTTTGGGGTGGATCTATGGTTTTGGGGGATTTTCTTCCAGTTTTGGGGGTGATGCCGTTCTTGTTTGGGGTGTTTTTGACGTTTTATGGGGTCTCTGTTGGGTTCTGTTGGGTTCTCGTTGGTTATCATGGTGGAAAAGGGTAAATTGTGGGTTTTGGAGAACATCAGGTAGGTTTAGGGTGGTTTTGGGGTGGATCTATGGTTTTGGGGGATTTTCTTCCAGTTTTGGGGGTGATGCCGATATTTTTTTGTGGTGTTTTTTACGTGTTTTGGGGTCTCCATTAGGTTTTGTTGGGTTCTTGTTTGTCATTATGTTAAATAGGAGTGGATTGTGGGTTTTGGAGAACATCAGGTAGTTTTAGGGTGGTTTTGGGGTGGATCTATGGTTTTGGGGGATTTTCTTCCAGTTTTGGTGGTGATGCCGTTCTTGTTTGGGGTGTTTTTGATGTTTTTTGTGGTCTCTGTTGGGTTCTGTTGGGTTCTCGTTGGTCATCGTGTTGGAAAAGGGTAAATTGTGGTTTTTGGAGAAGATCAGGTAGGTTTAGGGTGGTTTTGGGGTGGATCTATGGTTTTGGGGGATTTTCTTCCAGTTTTGGGGGTGATGCCGTTCTTGTTTGGGGTGTTTTTGACGTTTTTTGGGGTCTCTGTTGGGTTCTGTTGGGTTCTCGTTGGTTATCATGGTGGAAAAGGGTAAATTGTGGGTTTTGGAGAACATCAGGTAGGTTTAGGGTGGTTTTGGGGTGGATCTATGGTTTTGGGGGATTTTCTTCCAGTTTTGGGGGTGATGCCGATATTTTTTGTGGTGTTTTTTACGTGTTTTGTTGTCTCCATAAGGTTTTGTTGGGTTCTTGTTTGTCATTATGTTAAATAGGAGTGGATTGTGGGTTTTGGAGAACATCAGGTAGGTTTAGCGTGGTTTTGGGGTGGATCTATGGTTTTGGGGGATTTTCTTCCAGTTTTGGTGGTGATGCCGTTCTTGTTTGGGGTGTTTTTGACGTTTTTTGGGGTCTCTGTTGGGTTCTGTTGGGTTCTCGTTGGTCATCGTGTTGGAAAAGGGTAAATTGTGGGTTTGGAGAACATCAGGTAGGTTTAGGGTGTCTTTGGGGTGGATCTATGGTTTTTGGGGATTTTCTTCCAGTTTTGGGGGTGATGCCGTTCTTGTTTGGGGTGTTTTTGACGTTTTTTGGGGTCTCTGTTGGGTTCTGTTGGGTTCTCGTTTGTTATCATGGTGGAAAAGGGTAAATTGTGGGTTTTGGAGAAAATCAGGTAGGTTTAGGGTGTCTTTGGGGTGGATCTATGGTTTTGGTGTATTTTCTTCCAGTTTTGGTGGTGATCCTTTTCTTGTTTGGGGTGTTTTTGACGTGTTTTGGGGTCTCCATTAGGTTTTGTTGGGTTCTTGTTTGTCATTATGTTAAATAGGTGTGGATTGTGGGTTTTGGAGAACATCAGGTAGGTTTAGGGTGGTTTTGGGGTGGATCTATGGTTTTGGGGGATTTTCTTCCAGTTTTGGTGGTGATGCCGTTCTTGTTTGGGGTGTTTTTGACGTTTTTTGGGGTCTCCGTTGGGTTCTGTTGGGTTCTCGTTGGTCATCGTGTTGGAAAAGGGTAAATTGTGGTTTTTGGAGAAGATCAGGTAGGTTTAGGGTGGTTTTGGGGTGGATCTATGGTTTTGGCGGATTTTCTTCCAGTTTTGGGGGTGATGCCGTTCTTGTTTGGGGTGTTTTTTACGTGTTTTGGGGTCTCCATTAGGTTTTGTTGGGTTCTTGTTTGTCATTATGTTAAATAGGAGTGGATTGTGGGTTTTGGAGAACATCAGGTAGTTTTAGGGTGGTTTTGGGGTGGATCTATGGTTTTGGGGGATTTTCTTCCAGTTTTGGTGGTGATGCCGTTCTTGTTTGGGGTGTTTTTGACGGTTTTTGGGGTCTCTGTTGGGTTCTGTTGGGTTCTCGTTGGTCATCGTGTTGGAAAAGGGTAAATTGTGGTTTTTGGAGAACATCAGGTAGGTTTAGGGTGTCTTTGGGGTGGATCTATGGTTTTGGGGGATTTTCTTCCAGTTTTGGTGGTGATGCCGTTCTTGTTTGGGGTGTTTTTGACGTGTTTTGGTGTCTCCATTAGGTTTTGTTGGGTTCTTGTTTGTCATTATGTTAAATAGGAGTGGATTGTGGGTTTTGGAGAACATCAGGTAGGTTTAGGGTGGTTTTGGGGTGGATCTATGGTTTTGGGGGATTTTCTTCCAGTTTTGGTGGTGATGTCGTTCTTGTTTGGGGTGTTTTTGACGTTTTTTGGGGCCTCTGTTGGGTTCTGTTGGGTTCTCGTTGGTCATCGTGTTGGAAAAGGGTAAATTGTGGTTTTGGAGAACATCAGGTAGGTTTAGGGTGTCTTTGGGGTGGATCTATGGTTTTGGGGGATTTTCTTCCAGTTTTGGGGGTGATGCCGTTCTTGTTTGGGGTGTTTTTGACGTTTTTGGGGTCTCTGTTGGGTTCTGTTGGGTTCTCGTTGGTTATCATGGTGGAAAAGGGTAAATTGTGGGTTTTGGAGAACATCAGGTAGGTTTAGGGTGGTTTTGGGGTGGATCTATGGTTTTGGCGTATTTTCTTCCAGTTTTGGGGGTGATGCCGATATTTTTTGTGGTGTTTTTTACGTGTTTTGGGGTCTCCATTAGGTTTTGTTGGGTTCTTGTTTGTCATTATGTTAAATAGGAGTGGATTGTGGGTTTTGGAGAACATCAGGTAGGTTTAGGGTGGTTTTGGGGTGGATCTATGGTTTTGGGGGATTTTCTTCCAGTTTTGGGGGTGATGCCGTTCTTGTTTAGGGTGTTTTTGACGTTTTTTGGGGTCTCTGTTGGGTTCTGTTGGGTTCTCGTTGGTCATCGTGTTGGAAAAGGGTAAATTGTGGGTTTTGGAGAACATCAGGTAGGTTTAGGGTGTCTTTGGGGTGGATCTATGGTTTTTGGGGATTTTCTTCCAGTTTTGGGGGTGATGCCGTTCTTGTTTGGGGTGTTTTTGACGTTTTTTGGGGTCTCTGTTGGGTTCTGTTGGGTTCTCGTTGGTTATCATGGTGGAAAAGGGTAAATTGTGGTTTTTGGAGAAGATCAGGTAGGTTTAGGGTGTCTTTGGGGTGGATCTATGGTTTTGGTGTATTTTCTTCCAGTTTTGGTGGTGATCCTTTTCTTGTTTGGGGTGTTTTTGACGTGTTTTGGTGTCTCCATTAGGTTTTGTTGGGTTCTTGTTTGTCATTATGTTAAATAGGTGTGGATTGTGGGTTTTGGAGAAGATCAGGTAGGTTTAGGGTGGTTTTGGGGTGGATCTATGGTTTTGGCGGATTTTCTTCCAGTTTTGGGGGTGATGCCGTTCTTGTTTGGGGTGTTTTTGACGTTTTTTGGGGTCTCCGTTGGGTTTTGTTGGGTTCTCGTTGGTTATCATGGTGGACAAGGGTAAATTGTGGGTTTTGGAGAACATCAGGTAGGTTTAGGGTGGTTTTGGGGTGGATCTATGGTTTTGGCGTATTTTCTTCCAGTTTTGGGGGTGATGCCGTTCTTGTTTGGGGTGTTTTTTACGTGTTTTGGGGTCTCCATTAGGTTTTGTTGGGTTCTTGTTTGTCATTATGTTAAATAGGAGTGGATTGTGGGTTTTGGAGAACATCAGGTAGTTTTAGGGTGGTTTTGGGGTGGATCTATGGTTTTGGGGGATTTTCTTCCAGTTTTGGGGGTGATGCCGTTCTTGTTTGGGGTGTTTTTGACGTTTTTTGGGGTCTCTGTTGGGTTCTGTTGGGTTCTCGTTGGTTATCATGGTGGAAAAGGGTAAATTGTGGGTTTTGGAGAACATCAGGTAGGTTTAGGGTGGTTTTGGGGTGGATCTATGGTTTTGGCGCATTTTCTTCCAGTTTTGGGGGTGATGCCGATATTTTTTGGGGTGTTTTTTACGTGTTTTGGTGTCTCCATAAGGTTTTGTTGGGTTCTTGTTTGTCATTATGTTAAATAGGAGTGGATTGTGGGTTTTGGAGAACATCAGGTAGGTTTAGGGTGGTTTTGGGGTGGATCTATGGTTTTGGGGGATTTTCTTCCAGTTTTGGTGGTGATGCCGTTCTTGTTTGGGGTGTTTTTGACGTTTTTTGGGGTCTCTGTTGGGTTCTGTTTGGTTCTCGTTGGTCATCGTGTTGGAAAAGGGTAAATTGTGGGTTTTGGAGAACATCAGGTAGGTTTAGGGTGGTTTTGGGGTGGATCTATGGTTTTGGCGTATTTTCTTCCAGTTTTGGGGGTGATGCCGATATTTTTTGTGGTGTTTTTTACGTGTTTTGGGGTCTCCATTAGGTTTTGTTGGGTTCTTGTTTGTCATTATGTTAAATAGGAGTGGATTGTGGGTTTTGGAGAACATCAGGTAGGTTTAGGGTGGTTTTGGGTTGGATATATGGTTTTGGGGGATTTTCTTCCAGTTTTTGGGTGATCCCATTCGTGTTTGCGGTGGTTTTGCCTGTTTTGCGGTCTCGGTTGGGTTTCTTTTGGTTTTCCGTGGTCATCATGGTGGAAAAGGGTAAGTTGCGGGATTTGGAGAACATCAGGTAGGTTTGGGGGGACTTTGGGGGTGGATTCTTGGTATTTGGGGTTTTCTTCTCTTTTTTTGGGGTGATCCCTTTCTTTTTTGGGGTGTTTTTGACGTGTTTTGCGGTCTTTTTTTGGGTTTCATTGGGTTCTCGTTTGACGTTAAGGTAAATGGGAGCGGATTGTGGGTTTTGGAGAAGATCATGTCAGTTTAGTGTGGTTTTGGGGGGCAATGCATAGTTTTTGGTGTTTTTTCTTCTGATCCCGTTCTTTTTTGGGGTGTTTTAGACGTGTTTTTGGGGTCTCCGTTGGGTTTCGTTGGGTTTTCCGTGGTCATCATGGTGGAAAAGGGTAAATTGTGGGTTTTGGAGAACATCAGGTAGGTTTAGGGTGGTTTTGAGGAGGATCTATAGTTTTGAGGGGTTTTTCTTCCAGATTTGGGGGTGATCCCGTTCTTGTTTGGGGTGTTTTTGACGTGTTTTGGGGTCTCCGTTGGGTTTCGTTGGGTTTTTCGTGGTCATCATGGTGGAAAATGGTAAATTGTGGGTTTTGGAGAACATCAGGTAGGTTTAGGGTGGTTTGGGGGTGGATCTATGGTGTTGGGGGTTTTCTTTCGTTTTTGGGGGTGATCCTTTTTCTTTTCTGGGGTGTTTTTTACGTGTTTTGGGGGCTCTGTTGGGTTTCGTTGGGTTTTCCATGGTCATCATGGTGGAAAAGGGTAAATTGTGGGTTTTGGAGAAGATCAGGGTGCTTTAGGGTGGTTTTGGGGTGGATCTATGGAATTTGGGCCTTTATTCTGTTTTTTTTGGGTTGATCCTGTTCTTCTTTGCGGTGTTTCTGACGTGTTTTGCGGTCTCCGTTGGGTTTCGTTGGGTTTTCCATGGTCATCATGGTGGAAAAGTGTAAATTGTTGGTTTTGGAGAAGACCAGGTAGGTTTAGGGTGGTTTTGGGGTGGATCTATGGCTTTGGGAGTATTCTTTCGTTTTTGGGTGTGATCCTGTTCTTGTTTGCGGTGTTTTTGACGTGTTTTGGGGTCTCCGTTTGGTTTCGTTGTGTTCTCGTTGGTCGTTAAGTTAAATGGGAGTGGATGGTGGGTTTTGCAGAAGATCAGGTGAGTTTAGAGTGGTTTGGGGGTTGGATCCGTACTTTTTGGGGATTTTCTTCCAGTTTTGGCGGTGATCCCGTTCTTGTTTGGGGTGTTTTTGAAGTTTTTGGGGTCTCCATTGGGTTTTGTTGGGTTTTCCGTGGTCAACATGTTGGAAAAGTGTGAATTGTGGGTTTTGGAGAACATCATGTAGGTTTAGGGTGGTTTTGGGGTGGATCTATAGTTTTAGGGGTTTTCTTTCGTTTTTGGGGGTGATCCTGTTCCTTTCTGGGGTGTTTTTGACGTGTTTTGGGATCTCCGTTGGGTTTTGTTGGGTTTTGCGTGGTCAACATGTTGGAAAAGGGTCAATTGTGGGTTTTGGAGAAGGTCAGGGTGCTTTAGGGTGGTTTTGGGGTGGATCTATGGAATTCGGGCCTTTATTCTGTTTTTTTGGGTGATCCTTTTCTTGTTTGCGGTGTTTTTGACGTGTTTTGGGGTCTCCGTTGGGTTTCATTGGGTTCTCGTTGGTCGTTAAGTTAAATGAAATGGGAGTGGATGGTGGGTTTTGCAGAAGATCAGGTGAGTTTAGGGTGGTTTGGGGGTTGGATCCGTGCTTTTTGGGGATTTTCTTCCAGTTTTGGGGGTGATCCCGTTTTTGTTTGGGGTGTTTTTGACGTGTTTTTGGGTCTCCGTTTGGTTTCGTTGGGTTTTCCATGGTCATCATGGTGGAAAAGTGTAAATTGTGGGTTTTGGAGAAGATCAGGTAGGTTTAGGGTGGTTTTGGGTTGGATATATGGTTTTGGGGGATTTTCTTCCAGTTTTTGGGTGATCCCATTCGTGTTTGCGGTGGTTTTGCCTGTTTTGCGGTCTCGGTTGGGTTTCTTTTGGTTTTCCGTGGTCATCATGGTGGAAAAGGGTAAGTTGCGGGATTTGGAGAACATCAGGTAGGTTTGGGGGGACTTTGGGGGTGGATTCTTGGTATTTGGGGTTTTCTTCTCTTTTTTTGGGGTGATCCCTTTCTTTTTTGGGGTGTTTTTGACGTGTTTTGCGGTCTTTTTTTGGGTTTCATTGGGTTCTCGTTTGACGTTAAGGTAAATGGGAGCGGATTGTGGGTTTTGGAGAAGATCATGTGAGTTTAGTGTGGTTTTGGGGGGCAATGCATAGTTTTTGGTGTTTTTTCTTCTGATCCCGTTCTTTTTTGGGGTGTTTTAGACGTGTTTTGGGGTCTCCGTTGGGTTTCGTTGGGTTTTCCGTGGTCATCATGGTGGAAAAGGGTAAATTGTGGGTTTTGGAGAAGATCAGGTAGGTTTAGGGTGGTTTTGAGGAGGATCTATAGTTTTGAGGGGTTTTCTTCCAGATTTGGGGGTGATCCCGTTCTTGTTTGGGGTGTTTTTGACGTGTTTTGGGGTCTCCATTGGGTTTTGTTTGGTTTTCCGTGGTCATCCTAGTGGAAAAGAGTAAGTTGTGGGTTTTGGAGAACATCAGGTAGGTTTGGGGGGACTTTGGGGGTGGATTCTTGGTATTTGGGGTTTTCTTCTCTTTTTTTGGGGTGATCCCTTTCTTTTTTGGGGTGTTTTTGACGTGTTTTGCGGTCTTTTTTTGGGTTTCATTGGGTTCTCGTTTGACGTTAAGGGAAATGGGAGCGGATTGTGGGTTTTGGAGAAGATCATGTCAGTTTAGTGTGGTTTTGGGGGGCAATGCATAGTTTTTGGTGTTTTTTCTTCTGATCCCGTTCTTTTTTGGGGTGTTTTAGACGTGTTTTGGGGTCTCCGTTGGGTTTCGTTGGGTTTTCCGTGGTCATCATGGTGGAAAAGGGTAAATTGTGGGTTTTGGAGAAGATCAGGTAGGTTTAGGGTGGTTTTGGGGTGGATCTATAGTTTTGGGGGTTTTCTTTCGTTTTTGGGGGTGATCCTGTTCCTTTCTGGGGTGTTTTTGACGTGTTTTGGGATCTCCGTTGGGTTTTGTTGGGTTTTGCGTGGTCAACATGTTGGAAAAGGGTCAATTGTGGGTTTTGGAGAAGGTCAGGGTGCTTTAGGGTGGTTTTGGGGTGGATCTATGGAATTCGGGCCTTTATTCTGTTTTTTTGGGTGTTCCTGTTCTTGTTTGCGGTGTTTTAGACGTGTTTTGGGGTCTCCGTTGGGTTTCGTTGGGTTTTCCGTGGTCATCATGGTGGAAAAGGGTAAATTGTGGATTTTGGAGAACATCAGGTAGGTTTAGGGTGGTTTTGAGGAGGATCTATAGTTTTGAGGGGTTTTCTTCCAGATTTGGTGTGATCCCGTTCTTGTTTGGGGTGTTTTTGACGTGTTTTGGGGTCTCCGTTGGGTTTCGTTGGCTTCTCGTTGGTCGTTAATTTAAATGGGTGTGGATTGTGGGTTTTGGAGAAGATCAGGTGAGTTTAGAGTTGTTTGGGGTTTGGATCCGTGCTTTTTGGGGATTTTCTTCCAGTTTTGGGGTGATCCTGTTTTTGTTTGGGGTGTTTTTGACGTGTTTTGGGGTCTCCATTGGGTTTCGTTGGGTTTTCGTGGTCATCATGGTGGAAAATGGTAAATTGTGGGTTTTGGAGAACATCAGGTAGGTTTAGGGTGGTTTGGGGGTGGATCTATGGTGTTGGGGGTTTTCTTTCGTTTTTGGGGGTGATCCTGTTTCTTTTCTGGGGTGTTTTTTACGTGTTTTAGGGGCTCTGTTGGGTTTCGTTGGGTTTTCCATGGTCATCATGGTGGAAAAGGGTAAATTGTGGGTTTTGGAGAAGATCAGGGTGCTTTAGGGTGGTTTTGGGGTGGATCTATGGAATTTGGGCCTTTATTCTGTTTTTTTTTGGGTTGATCCTGTTCTTCTTTGCGGTGTTTCTGACGTGTTTTGCGGTCTCCGTTGGGTTTCGTTGGGTTTTCCATGGTCATCATGGTGGAAAAGTGTAAATTGTTGGTTTTGGTGAAGACCAGGTAGGTTTAGGGTGGTTTTGGGGTGGATCTATGGCTTTGGGGGTATTCTTTCGTTTTTGGGTGTGATCCTGTTCTTGTTTGCGGTGTTTTTGACGTGTTTTGGGGTCTCCGTTTGGTTTCGTTGTGTTCTCGTTGGTCGTTAAGTTAAATGGGAGTGGATGGTGGGTTTTTCAGAAGATCAGGTGAGTTTAGAGTGGTTTGGGTGTTGGATCCGTACTTTTGGGGAATTTCTTCCAGTTTTGGGTGTGATCCCGTTCTTGTTTGGGGTGTTTTTGAAGTTTTTGGGGTCTCCATTGGGTTTTGTTGGGTTTTCCGTGGTCAACATGTTGGAAAAGTGTGAATTGTGGGTTTTGGAGAACATCAGGTAGGTTTAGGGTGGTTTTGGGGTGGATCTATGGAATTCGGGCCTTATTCTGTTTTTTTGGGTGATCCTGTTCTTGTTTGCGGTGTTTTTGACGTGTTTTGGGGTCTCCGTTGGGTTTCGCTGGGTTCTCGATGGTCGTTAAGTTAAATGGGAGTGGATGGTGGGTTTTGCAGAAGATCAGGTAAGTTTAGGGTGGTTTGGGGGTTGGATCCGTGCTTTTTGGGGATTTTCTTCCAGTTTTGGGGGTGATCCCGTTCTTTTTTGGGGTGTTTTTGACTTTTTTTTTGTGGTCTCCGTTGGGTTTCGTTGCGTTCTCCATGGTCATCATGGTGGAAAAGTGTAAATTGTGGGTTTTGGAGAAGATCAGGTAGGTTTAGGGTGGTTTTGGGTTGGATATATGGTTTTGGGGGATTTTCTTCCAGTTTTTGGGTGATCCCATTCGTGTTTGCGGTGGTTTTGCCTCTTTTGCGGTCTCGGTTGGGTTTCTTTTGGTTTTCCATGGTCATCATGGTGGAAAAGGGTAAGTTGCGGGATTTGGAGAACATCAGGTAGGTTTGGGGGGACTTTGGGGGTGGATTCTTGGTATTTGGGGTTTTCTTCTCTTTTTTTGGGGTGATCCCTTTCTTTTTTGGGGTGTTTTTGACATGTTTTGCGGTCTTTTTTGGGTTTCATTGGGTTCTCGTTTGACGTTAAGGTAAATGGGAGCGGATTGTGGGTTTTGGAGAAGATCATGTCAGTTTAGTGTGGTTTTGGGGGGCAATGCATAGTTTTTGGTGTTTTTTCTTCTGATCCCGTTCTTTTTTGGGGTGTTTTAGACGTGTTTTGGGGTCTCCGTTGGGTTTCGTTGGGTTTTCCGTGGTCATCATGGTGGAAAAGGGTAAATTGTGGGTTTTGGAGAAGATCAGGTAGGTTTAGGGTGGTTTTGGGGTGGATCTATAGTTTTGGGGGTTTTCTTTCGTTTTTGGGGGTGATCCTGTTCCTTTCTGGGGTGTTTTTGACGTGTTTTGGGATCTCCGTTGGGTTTTGTTGGGTTTTGCGTGGTCAACATGTTGGAAAAGGGTCAATTGTGGGTTTTGGAGAAGGTCAGGGTGCTTTAGGGTGGTTTTGGGGTGGATCTATGGAATTCGGGCCTTTATTCTGTTTTTTTGGGTGATCCTGTTCTTGTTTGGGGTGTTTTTGACGTGTTTTGGGGTCTCCGTTGGGTTTCGTTGGGTTCTCGTTGGTCGTTAATTTAAATGGGAGTGGATGGTGGGTTTTGCAGAAGATCAGGTGAGTTTAGGGTGGTTTGGGGGTTGGATCCGTGCTTTTTGGGGATTTTCTTCCAGTTTTGGGGTGATCCTGTTTTTGTTTGGGGTGTTTTTGACGTGTTTTGGGGTCTCCATTGGGTTTCGTTGGGTTTTTCGTGGTCATCATGGTGGAAAATGGTAAATTGTGGGTTTTGGAGAACATCAGGTAGGTTTAGGGTGGTTTGGGGGTGGATCTATGGTGTTGGGGGTTTTCTTTCGTTTTTGGGGGTGATCCTGTTTCTTTTCTGGGGTGTTTTTTACGTGTTTTGGGGGCTCTGTTGGGTTTCGTTGGGTTTTCCATGGTCATCATGGTGGAAAAGGGTAAATTGTGGGTTTTGGAGAAGATCAGGGTGCTTTAGGGTGGTTTTGGGGTGGATCTATGGAATTTGGGCCTTTATTCTGTTTTTTTTTGGGTTGATCCTGTTCTTCTTTGCGGTGTTTCTGACGTGTTTTGCGGTCTCCGTTGGGTTTCGTTGGGTTTTCCATGGTCATCATGGTGGAAAAGTGTAAATTGTTGGTTTTGGTGAAGACCAGGTAGGTTTAGGGTGGTTTTGGGGTGGATCTATGGCTTTGGGGGTATTCTTTCGTTTTTGGGTGTGATCCTGTTCTTGTTTGCGGTGTTTTTGACGTGTTTTGGGGTCTCCGTTTGGTTTCGTTGTGTTCTCGTTGGTCGTTAAGTTAAATGGGAGTGGATGGTGGGTTTTTCAGAAGATCAGGTGAGTTTAGAGTGGTTTGGGTGTTGGATCCGTACTTTTGGGGAATTTCTTCCAGTTTTGGGTGTGATCCCGTTCTTGTTTGGGGTGTTTTTGAAGTTTTTGGGGTCTCCATTGGGTTTTGTTGGGTTTTCCGTGGTCAACATGTTGGAAAAGTGTGAATTGTGGGTTTTGGAGAACATCAGGTAGGTTTAGGGTGGTTTTGGGGTGGATCTATGGAATTCGGGCCTTATTCTGTTTTTTTGGGTGATCCTGTTCTTGTTTGCGGTGTTTTTGACGTGTTTTGGGGTCTCCGTTGGGTTTCGCTGGGTTCTCGATGGTCGTTAAGTTAAATGGGAGTGGATGGTGGGTTTTGCAGAAGATCAGGTAAGTTTAGGGTGGTTTGGGGGTTGGATCCGTGCTTTTTGGGGATTTTCTTCCAGTTTTGGGGGTGATCCCGTTCTTTTTTGGGGTGTTTTTGACTTTTTTTTTGTGGTCTCCGTTGGGTTTCGTTGCGTTCTCCATGGTCATCATGGTGGAAAAGTGTAAATTGTGGGTTTTGGAGAAGATCAGGTAGGTTTAGGGTGGTTTTGGGTTGGATATATGGTTTTGGGGGATTTTCTTCCAGTTTTTGGGTGATCCCATTCGTGTTTGCGGTGGTTTTGCCTCTTTTGCGGTCTCGGTTGGGTTTCTTTTGGTTTTCCATGGTCATCATGGTGGAAAAGGGTAAGTTGCGGGATTTGGAGAACATCAGGTAGGTTTGGGGGGACTTTGGGGGTGGATTCTTGGTATTTGGGGTTTTCTTCTCTTTTTTTGGGGTGATCCCTTTCTTTTTTGGGGTGTTTTTGACGTGTTTTGCGGTCTTTTTTTGGGTTTCGTTGGGTTCTCGTTTGACGTTAAGGTAAATGGGATCGGATTGTGGGTTTTGGAGAAGATCATGTGAGTTTAGTGTGGTTTTGGGGGGCAATGCATAGTTTTTGGTGTTTTTTCTTCTGATCCCGTTCTTTTTTGGGGTGTTTTAGACGTGTTTTGGGGTCTCCGTTGAGTTTCGTTGGGTTTTCCGTGGTCATCATGGTGGAAAAGGGTAAATTGTGGGTTTTGGAGAAGATCAGGTAGGTTTAGGGTGGTTTTGAGGAGGATCTATAGTTTTGAGGGGTTTTCTTCCAGATTTGGGGGTGATGCCGTTCTTGTTTGGGGTGTTTTTGACGTGTTTTGGGGTCTCCATTGGGTTTTGTTTGGTTTTCCGTGGTCATCCTAGTGGAAAAGAGTAAGTTGTGGGTTTTGGAGAACATCAGGTAGGTTTGGGGGGACTTTGGGGGTGGATTCTTGGTATTTGGGGTTTTCTTCTCTTTTTTTGGGGTGATCCCTTTCTTTTTTGGGGTGTTTTTGACATGTTTTGCGGTCTTTTTTTTGGGTTTCATTGGGTTCTCGTTTGACGTTAAGGTAAATGGGAGCGGATTGTGGGTTTTGGAGAAGATCATGTCAGTTTAGTGTGGTTTTGGGGGGCAATGCATAGTTTTTGGTGTTTTTTCTTCTGATCCCGTTCTTTTTTGGGGTGTTTTAGACGTGTTTTGGGGTCTCCGTTGGGTTTCGTTGGGTTTTCCGTGGTCATCATGGTGGAAAAGGGTAAATTGTGGGTTTTGGAGAAGATCAGGTAGGTTTAGGGTGGTTTTGGGGTGGATCTATAGTTTTGGGGGTTTTCTTTCGTTTTTGGGGGTGATCCTGTTCCTTTCTGGGGTGTTTTTGACGTGTTTTGGGATCTCCGTTGGGTTTTGTTGGGTTTTGCGTGGTCAACATGTTGGAAAAGGGTCAATTGTGGGTTTTGGAGAAGGTCAGGGTGCTTTAGGGTGGTTTTGGGGTGGATCTATGGAATTCGGGCCTTTATTCTGTTTTTTTGGGTGATCCTGTTCTTGTTTGGGGTGTTTTTGACGTGTTTTGGGGTCTCCGTTGGGTTTCGTTGGGTTCTCGTTGGTCGTTAAGTTAAATGGGAGTGGATGGTGGGTTTTGCAGAAGATCAGGTGAGTTTAGGGTGGTTTGGGGGTTGGATCCGTGCTTTTTGGGGATTTTCTTCCAGTTTTGGGGGTGATCCCGTTTTTGTTTGGGGTGTTTTTGACGTGTTTTTGGGTCTCCGTTTGGTTTCGTTGGGTTTTCCATGGTCATCATGGTGGAAAAGTGTAAATTGTGGGTTTTGGAGAAGGTCAGGTAGGTTTAGGGTGGTTTTGGGTTGGATATATGGTTTTGGGGGATTTTCTTCCAGTTTTTGGGTGATCCCATTCTTGTTTGCGGTGGTTTTGCCTGTTTTGCTGTCTCGGTTGGGTTTCTTTTGGTTTTCCGTGGTCATCATGGTGGAAAGGGGTAAGTTGCGGGATTTGGAGAACATCAGGTAGGTTTGGGGGGACTTTGGGGGTGGATTCTTGGTATTTGGGGTTTTCTTCTCTTTTTTTGGGGTGATCCGTTTCTTTTTGGGGTTGTTTTTGACGTGTTTTGCGGTCTTTTTTTGGGTTTCATTGGGTTCTCGTTTGACGTTAAGGGAAATGGGATCGGATTGTGGGTTTTGGAGAAGATCATGTCAGTTTAGTGTGGTTTTGGGGGGAAATTCATAGTTTTTGGTGTTTTTTCTTCTGATCCCGTTCTTTTTTGGGGTGTTTTAGACGTGTTTTGGGGTCTCCGTTGGGTTTCGTTGGGTTTTCCGTGGTCATCATGGTGGAAAAGGGTAAATTGTGGGTTTTGGAGAAGATCAGGTAGGTTTAGGGTGGTTTTGAGGAGGATCTATAGTTTTGAGGGGTTTTCTTCCAGATTTGGGGGTGATGCCGTTCTTGTTTGGGGTGTTTTTGACGTGTTTTGGGGTCTCCGTTGGGTTTCGTTGGCTTCTCGTTGGTCGTTAATTTAAATGGGTGTGGATTGTGGGTTTTGGAGAAGATCAGGTGAGTTTAGAGTTGTTTGGGGTTTGGATCCGTGCTTTTTGGGGATTTTCTTCCAGTTTTGGGGTGATCCCGTTTTTGTTTGGGGTGTTTTTGACGTGTTTTGGGGTCTCCATTGGGTTTCGTTGGGTTTTTCGTGGTCATCATGGTGGAAAAGGGTAAATTGTGGGTTTTGGAGAACATCAGGTAGGTTTAGGGTGGTTTGGGGGTGGATCTATGGTGTTGGGGGTTTTCTTTCGTTTTTGGGGGTGATCCTGTTTCTTTTCTGGGGTGTTTTTTACGTGTTTTGGGGGCTCTGTTGGGTTTCGTTGGGTTTTCCATGGTCATCATGGTGGAAAAGGGTAAATTGTGGGTTTTGGAGAAGATCAGGGTGCTTTAGGGTGGTTTTGGGGTGGATCTATGGAATTTGGGCCTTTATTCTGTTTTTTTTGGGTTGATCCTGTTCTTCTTTGCGGTGTTTCTGACGTGTTTTGCGGTCTCCGTTGGGTTTCGTTGGGTTTTCCATGGTCATCATGGTGGAAAAGTGTAAATTGTTGGTTTTGGAGAAGACCAGGTAGGTTTAGGGTGGTTTTGGGGTGGATCTATGGAATTCGGGCCTTATTCTGTTTTTTTGGGTGATCCTGTTCTTGTTTGCGGTGTTTTTGACGTGTTTTGGGGTCTCCGTTGGGTTTCGTTGGGTTCTCGTTGGTCGTTAAGTTAAATGGGAGTGGATGGTGGGTTTTGCAGAAGATCAGGTAAGTTTAGGGTGGTTTGGGGGTTGGATCCGTGCTTTTGGGGATTTTCGTTCGTTTTTGGTTTGATCCCGTTCTTTTTTGGGGTGTTTTTGACTTTTTTTTTGTGGTCTCCGTTGGTTTCGTTGGGTTTTCCATGGTCATCATGGTGGAAAAGTGTAAATTGTGGGTTTTGGAGAAGATCAGGTAGGTTTAGGGTGGTTTTGGGGTGGATCTATGGTTTTGTGGGATTTTCTTCCAGTTTTGTTGTTGATCCCGTTCTTGTTTGGGTGTTTTTGGCGTGTTTTGTGGTCTTTGTTGGGTTTCTTTTGGTTTTCCGTGGTCATCATGGTGGAAAAGAGTAAGTTGCGGGATTTGGAGAACATCAGGTAGGTTTGGGGGGACTTTGGGGGTGGATTCTTGGTATTTGGGGTTTTCTTCTCTTTTTTTGGGGTGATCCCTTTCTTTTTTGGGGTGTTTTTGACGTGTTTTGCGGTCTTTTTTTGGGTTTCGTTGGGTTCTCGTTTGACGTTAAGGTAAATGGGATCGTATTGTGGGTTTTGGAGAAGATCATGTGAGTTTAGTGTGGTTTTGGGGGGCAATGCATAGTTTTTGGTGTTTTTTCTTCTGATCCCGTTCTTTTTTGGGGTGTTTTAGACGTGTTTTGGGGTCTCCGTTGGGTTTCGTTGGGTTTTCCGTGGTCATCATGGTGGAAAAGGGTAAATTGTGGTTTTTGGAGAAGATCAGGTAGGTTTAGGGTGGTTTTGGGGTGGATCTATAGTTTTGGGGGTTTTCTTTCGTTTTTGGGGGTGATCCTGTTCCTTTCTGGGGTGTTTTTGACGTGTTTTGGGATCTCCGTTGGGTTTTGTTGGGTTTTGCGTGGTCAACATGTTGGAAAAGGGTCAATTGTGGGTTTTGGAGAAGGTCAGGGTGCTTTAGGGTGGTTTTGGGGTGGATCTATGGAATTCGGGCCTTTATTCTGTTTTTTTGGGTGATCCTGTTCTTGTTTGGGGTGTTTTTGACGTGTTTTGGGGTCTCCGTTGGGTTTCGTTGGGTTCTCGTTGGTCGTTAAGTTAAATGGGAGTGGATGGTGGGTTTTGCAGAAGATCAGGTGAGTTTAGGGTGGTTTGGGGGTTGGATCCGTGCTTTTTGGGGATTTTCTTCTAGTTTTGGGGGTGATCCCGTTTTTGTTTGGGGTGTTTTTGACATGTTTTTGGGTCTCCGTTTGGTTTCGTTGGGTTTTCCATGGTCATCATGGTGGAAAAGTGTAAATTGTGGGTTTTGGAGAAGATCAGGTAGGTTTAGGGTGGTTTTGGGCTGGATATATGGTTTTGGGGGATTTTCTTCCAGTTTTTGGGTGATCCCATTCGTGTTTGCGGTGGTTTTGCCTGTTTTGCGGTCTCGGTTGGGTTTCTTTTGGTTTTCCGTGGTCATCATGGTGGAAAAGGGTAAATTGTGGGTTTTGGAGAACATCAGGTAGGTTTAGGGTGGTTTTGGGGTGGATCTATAGTTTTGGGGGTTTTCTTTCGTTTTTGGGGGTGATCCTGTTCCTTTCTGGGGTGTTTTTGACGTGTTTTGGGATCTCCGTTGGGTTTTGTTGGGTTTTGCGTGGTCAACATATTGGAAAAGGGTGAATTGTGGGTTTTGGAGAAGGTCAGGGTGCTTTAGGGTGGTTTTGGGGTGGATCTATGGAATTCGGGCCTTTATTCTGTTTTTTTGGGTGATCCTGTTCTTGTTTGGGGTGTTTTTGACGTGTTTTGGGGTCTCCGTTGGGTTTCGTTGGGTTTTCCATGGTCATCATGGTGGAAAAGTGTAAATTGTTGGTTTTGGAGAAGACCAGGTAGGTTTAGGGTGGTTTTGGGGTGGATCTATGGAATTCGGGCCTTATTCTGTTTTTTTGGGTGATCCTGTTCTTGTTTGCGGTGTTTTTGACGTGTTTTGGGGTCTCCGTTGGGTTTCGTTGGGTTCTCGTTGGTCGTTAAGTTAAATGGGAGTGGATGGTGGGTTTTGCAGAAGATCAGGTAAGTTTAGGGTGGTTTGGGGGTTGGATCCGTGCTTTTGGGGATTTTCGTTCGTTTTTGGTTTGATCCCGTTCTTTTTTGGGGTGTTTTTGACTTTTTTTTTGTGGTCTCCGTTGGGTTTCGTTGGGTTTTCCATGGTCATCATGGTGGAAAAGTGTAAATTGTGGGTTTTGGAGAAGATCAGGTAGGTTTAGGGTGGTTTTGGGGTGGATCTATGGTTTTGTGGGATTTTCTTCCAGTTTTGTTGTTGATCCCGTTCTTGTTTGGGTGTTTTTGGCGTGTTTTGTGGTCTTTGTTGGGTTTCTTTTGGTTTTCCGTGGTCATCATGGTGGAAAAGAGTAAGTTGCGGGATTTGGAGAACATCAGGTAGGTTTGGGGGGACTTTGGGGGTGGATTCTTGGTATTTGGGGTTTTCTTCTCTTTTTTTGGGGTGATCCCTTTCTTTTTTGGGGTGTTTTTGACGTGTTTTGCGGTCTTTTTTTGGGTTTCGTTGGGTTCTCGTTTGACGTTAAGGTAAATGGGATCGTATTGTGGGTTTTGGAGAAGATCATGTGAGTTTAGTGTGGTTTTGGGGGGCAATGCATAGTTTTTGGTGTTTTTTCTTCTGATCCCGTTCTTTTTTGGGGTGTTTTAGACGTGTTTTGGGGTCTCCGTTGGGTTTCGTTGGGTTTTCCGTGGTCATCATGGTGGAAAAGGGTAAATTGTGGTTTTTGGAGAAGATCAGGTAGGTTTAGGGTGGTTTTGGGGTGGATCTATAGTTTTGGGGGTTTTCTTTCGTTTTTGGGGGTGATCCTGTTCCTTTCTGGGGTGTTTTTGACGTGTTTTGGGATCTCCGTTGGGTTTTGTTGGGTTTTGCGTGGTCAACATGTTGGAAAAGGGTCAATTGTGGGTTTTGGAGAAGGTCAGGGTGCTTTAGGGTGGTTTTGGGGTGGATCTATGGAATTCGGGCCTTTATTCTGTTTTTTTGGGTGATCCTGTTCTTGTTTGGGGTGTTTTTGACGTGTTTTGGGGTCTCCGTTGGGTTTCGTTGGGTTCTCGTTGGTCGTTAAGTTAAATGGGAGTGGATGGTGGGTTTTGCAGAAGATCAGGTGAGTTTAGGGTGGTTTGGGGGTTGGATCCGTGCTTTTTGGGGATTTTCTTCTAGTTTTGGGGGTGATCCCGTTTTTGTTTGGGGTGTTTTTGACATGTTTTTGGGTCTCCGTTTGGTTTCGTTGGGTTTTCCATGGTCATCATGGTGGAAAAGTGTAAATTGTGGGTTTTGGAGAAGATCAGGTAGGTTTAGGGTGGTTTTGGGCTGGATATATGGTTTTGGGGGATTTTCTTCCAGTTTTTGGGTGATCCCATTCGTGTTTGCGGTGGTTTTGCCTGTTTTGCGGTCTCGGTTGGGTTTCTTTTGGTTTTCCGTGGTCATCATGGTGGAAAAGGGTAAATTGTGGGTTTTGGAGAACATCAGGTAGGTTTAGGGTGGTTTTGGGGTGGATCTATAGTTTTGGGGGTTTTCTTTCGTTTTTGGGGGTGATCCTGTTCCTTTCTGGGGTGTTTTTGACGTGTTTTGGGATCTCCGTTGGGTTTTGTTGGGTTTTGCGTGGTCAACATATTGGAAAAGGGTGAATTGTGGGTTTTGGAGAAGGTCAGGGTGCTTTAGGGTGGTTTTGGGGTGGATCTATGGAATTCGGGCCTTTATTCTGTTTTTTTGGGTGATCCTGTTCTTGTTTGGGGTGTTTTTGACGTGTTTTGGGGTCTCCGTTGGGTTTCGTTGGGTTCTCGTTGGTCGTTAAGTTAAATGGGAGTGGATGGTGGGTTTTGCAGAAGATCAGGTGAGTTTAGAGTGGTTTGGGGGTTGGATCCGTGCTTTTTGGGGATTTTCTTCCAGTTTTGGGGGTGATCCCGTTTTTGTTTGGGGTGTTTTTGACGTGTTTTTGGGTCTCCGTTTGGTTTCGTTGGGTTTTCCATGGTCATCATGGTGGAAAAGTGTAAATTGTGGGTTTTGGAGAAGATCAGGTAGGTTTAGGGTGGTTTTGGGTTGGATATATGGTTTTGGGGGATTTTCTTCCAGTTTTTGGGTGATCCCATTCGTGTTTGCGGTGGTTTTGCCTGTTTTGCGGTCTCGGTTGGGTTTCTTTTGGTTTTCCATGGTCATCATGGTGAAAAAGGGTAAGTTGCGGGAATTGGAGAACATCAGGTAGGTTTGGGGGGACTTTGGGGGTGGATTCTTGGTATTTGGGGTTTTCTTCTCTTTTTTTGGGGTGATCCCTTTCTTTTTTGGGTTGTTTTTGACGTGTTTTGCGGTCTTTTTTTGGGTTTCATTGGGTTCTCGTTTGACGTTAAGGGAAATGGGATCGTATTGTGGGTTTTGGAGAAGATCATGTCAGTTTAGTGTGGTTTTGGGGGGAAATTCATAGTTTTTGGTTCTTTTTCTTCTGATCCCGTTCTTTTTTGGGGTGTTTTAGACGTGTTTTGGGGTCTCCGTTGGGTTTCGTTGGGTTTTCCGTGGTCATCATGGTGGAAAAGGGTAAATTGTGGGTTTTGGAGAACATCAGGTAGGTTTAGGGTGGTTTTGAGGAGGATCTATAGTTTTGAGGGGTTTTCTTCCAGATTTGGGGGTGATGCCGTTCTTGTTTGGGGTGTTTTTGACGTGTTTTGGGGTCTCCGTTGGGTTTCGTTGGCTTCTCGTTGGTCGTTAATTTAAATGGGTGTGGATTGTGGGTTTTGGAGAAGATCAGGTGAGTTTAGAGTTGTTTGGGGTTTGGATCCGTGCTTTTTGGGGATTTTCTTCCAGTTTTGGGGTGATCCCGTTTTTGTTTGGGGTGTTTTTGACGTGTTTTGGGGTCTCCATTGGGTTTCGTTGGGTTTTTCGTGGTCATCATGGTGGAAAAGGGTAAATTGTGGGTTTTGGAGAACATCAGGTAGGTTTAGGGTGGTTTGGGGGTGGATCTATGGTGTTGGGGGTTTTCTTTCGTTTTTGGGGGTGATCCTGTTTCTTTTCTGGGGTGTTTTTTACGTGTTTTGGGGGCTCTGTTGGGTTTCGTTGGGTTTTCCATGGTCATCATGGTGGAAAAGGGTAAATTGTGGGTTTTGGAGAAGATCAGGGTGCTTTAGGGTGGTTTTGGGGTGGATCTATGGAATTTGGGCCTTTATTCTGTTTTTTTTTGGGTTGATCCTGTTCTTCTTTGCGGTGTTTCTGACGTGTTTTGCGGTCTCCGTTGGGTTTCGTTGGGTTTTCCATGGTCATCATGGTGGAAAAGTGTAAATTGTTGGTTTTGGAGAAGACCAGGTAGGTTTAGGGTGGTTTTGGGGTGGATCTATGGAATTCGGGCCTTATTCTGTTTTTTTGGGTGATCCTGTTCTTGTTTGCGGTGTTTTTGACGTGTTTTGGGGTCTTCGTTGGGTTTCGCTGGGTTCTCGATGGTCGTTAAGTTAAATGGGAGTGGATGGTGGGTTTTGCAGAAGATCAGGTAAGTTTAGGGTGGTTTGGGGGTTGGATCCGTGCTTTTGGGGATTTTCGTTCGTTTTTGGTTTGATCCCGTTCTTTTTTGGGGTGTTTTTGACTTTTTTTTTGTGGTCTCCGTTGGGTTTCGTTGGGTTTTCCATGGTCATCATGGTGGAAAAGTGTAAATTGTGGGTTTTGGAGAAGATCAGGTAGGTTTAGGGTGGTTTTGGGGTGGATCTATGGTTTTGTGGGATTTTCTTCCAGTTTTGTTGTTGATCCCGTTCTTGTTTGGGTGTTTTTGGCGTGTTTTGTGGTCTTTGTTGGGTTTCTTTTGGTTTTCCGTGGTCATCATGGTGGAAAAGAGTAAGTTGCGGGATTTGGAGAACATCAGGTAGGTTTGGGGGGACTTTGGGGGTGGATTCTTGGTATTTGGGGTTTTCTTCTCTTTTTTTGGGGTGATCCCTTTCTTTTTTGGGGTGTTTTTGACGTGTTTTGCGGTCTTTTTTTGGGTTTCGTTGGGTTCTCGTTTGACGTTAAGGTAAATGGGATCGGATTGTGGGTTTTGGAGAAGATCATGTGAGTTTAGTGTGGTTTTGGGGGGCAATGCATAGTTTTTGGTGTTTTTTCTTCTGATCCCGTTCTTTTTTGGGGTGTTTTAGACGTGTTTTGGGGTCTCCGTTGGGTTTCGTTGGGTTTTCCGTGGTCATCATGGTGGAAAAGGGTAAATTGTGGTTTTTGGAGAAGATCAGGTAGGTTTAGGGTGGTTTTGGGGTGGATCTATAGTTTTGGGGGTTTTCTTTCGTTTTTGGGGGTGATCCTGTTCCTTTCTGGGGTGTTTTTGACGTGTTTTGGGATCTCCGTTGGGTTTTGTTGGGTTTTGCGTGGTCAACATGTTGGAAAAGGGTCAATTGTGGGTTTTGGAGAAGGTCAGGGTGCTTTAGGGTGGTTTTGGGGTGGATCTATGGAATTCGGGCCTTTATTCTGTTTTTTTGGGTGATCCTGTTCTTGTTTGGGGTGTTTTTGACGTGTTTTGGGGTCTCCGTTGGGTTTCGTTGGGTTCTCGTTGGTCGTTAAGTTAAATGGGAGTGGATGGTGGGTTTTGCAGAAGATCAGGTGAGTTTAGGGTGGTTTGGGGGTTGGATCCGTGCTTTTTGGGGATTTTCTTCTAGTTTTGGGGGTGATCCCGTTTTTGTTTGGGGTGTTTTTGACGTGTTTTTGGGTCTCCGTTTGGTTTCGTTGGGTTTTCCATGGTCATCATGGTGGAAAAGTGTAAATTGTGGGTTTTGGAGAAGATCAGGTAGGTTTAGGGTGGTTTTGGGCTGGATATATGGTTTTGGGGGATTTTCTTCCAGTTTTTGGGTGATCCCATTCGTGTTTGCGGTGGTTTTGCCTGTTTTGCGGTCTCGGTTGGGTTTCTTTTGGTTTTCCGTGGTCATCATGGTGGAAAAGGGTAAATTGTGGGTTTTGGAGAACATCAGGTAGGTTTAGGGTGGTTTTGGGGTGGATCTATAGTTTTGGGGGTTTTCTTTCGTTTTTGGGGGTGATCCTGTTCCTTTCTGGGGTGTTTTTGACGTGTTTTGGGATCTCCGTTGGGTTTTGTTGGGTTTTGCGTGGTCAACATATTGGAAAAGGGTGAATTGTGGGTTTTGGAGAAGGTCAGGGTGCTTTAGGGTGGTTTTGGGGTGGATCTATGGAATTCGGGCCTTTATTCTGTTTTTTTGGGTGATCCTGTTCTTGTTTGGGGTGTTTTTGACGTGTTTTGGGGTCTCCGTTGGGTTTCGTTGGGTTCTCGTTGGTCGTTAAGTTAAATGGGAGTGGATGGTGGGTTTTGCAGAAGATCAGGTGAGTTTAGAGTGGTTTGGGGGTTGGATCCGTGCTTTTTGGGGATTTTCTTCCAGTTTTGGGGGTGATCCCGTTTTTGTTTGGGGTGTTTTTGACGTGTTTTTGGGTCTCCGTTTGGTTTCGTTGGGTTTTCCATGGTCATCATGGTGGAAAAGTGTAAATTGTGGGTTTTGGAGAAGATCAGGTAGGTTTAGGGTGGTTTGGGGTTGGATATATGGTTTTGGGGGATTTTCTTCCAGTTTTTGGGTGATCCCATTCGTGTTTGCGGTGGTTTTGCCTGTTTTGCGGTCTCGGTTGGGTTTCTTTTGGTTTTCCGTGGTCATCATGGTGAAAAAGGGTAAGTTGCGGGAATTGGAGAACATCAGGTAGGTTTGGGGGGACTTTGGGGGTGGATTCTTGGTATTTGGGGTTTTCTTCTCTTTTTTTGGGGTGATCCCTTTCTTTTTTGGGTTGTTTTTGACGTGTTTTGCGGTCTTTTTTTGGGTTTCATTGGGTTCTCGTTTGACGTTAAGGGAAATGGGATCGGATTGTGGGTTTTGGAGAAGATCATGTCAGTTTAGTGTGGTTTTGGGGGGAAATTCATAGTTTTTGGTGTTTTTTCTTCTGATCCCGTTCTTTTTTGGGGTGTTTTAGACGTGTTTTGGGGTCTCCGTTGGGTTTCGTTGGGTTTTCCGTGGTCATCATGGTGGAAAAGGGTAAATTGTGGGTTTTGGAGAACATCAGGTAGGTTTAGGGTGGTTTTGAGGAGGATCTATAGTTTTGAGGGGTTTTCTTCCAGATTTGGGGGTGATGCCGTTCTTGTTTGGGGTGTTTTTGACGTGTTTTGGGGTCTCCGTTGGGTTTCGTGGGCTTCTCGTTGGTCGTTAATTTAAATGGGTGTGGATTGTGGGTTTTGGAGAAGATCAGGTGAGTTTAGAGTTGTTTGGGGTTTGGATCCGTGCTTTTTGGGGATTTTCTTCCAGTTTTGGGGTGATCCCGTTTTTGTTTGGGGTGTTTTTGACGTGTTTTGGGGTCTCCATTGGGTTTCGTTGGGTTTTTCGTGGTCATCATGGTGGAAAAGGGTAAATTGTGGGTTTTGGAGAACATCAGGTAGGTTTAGGGTGGTTTGGGGGTGGATCTATGGTGTTGGGGGTTTTCTTTCGTTTTTGGGGGTGATCCTGTTTCTTTTCTGGGGTGTTTTTTACGTGTTTTGGGGGCTCTGTTGGGTTTCGTTGGGTTTTCCATGGTCATCATGGTGGAAAAGGGTAAATTGTGGGTTTTGGAGAAGATCAGGGTGCTTTAGGGTGGTTTTGGGGTGGATCTATGGAATTTGGGCCTTTATTCTGTTTTTTTTTGGGTTGATCCTGTTCTTCTTTGCGGTGTTTCTGACGTGTTTTGCGGTCTCCGTTGGGTTTCGTTGGGTTTTCCATGGTCATCATGGTGGAAAAGTGTAAATTGTTGGTTTTGGAGAAGACCAGGTAGGTTTAGGGTGGTTTTGGGGTGGATCTATGGCTTTGGGGGTATTCTTTCGTTTTTGGGTGTGATCCTGTTCTTGTTTGCGGTGTTTTTGACGTGTTTTGGGGTCTCCGTTTGGTTTCGTTGTGTTCTCGTTGGTCGTTAAGTTAAATGGGAGTGGATGGTGGGTTTTGCAGAAGATCAGGTGAGTTTAGAGTGGTTTGGGGGTTGGATCCGTACTTTTTGGGGATTTTCTTCCAGTTTTGGCGGTGATCCCGTTCTTGTTTGGGGTGTTTTTGAAGTTTTTGGGGTCTCCATTGGGTTTTGTTGGGTTTTCCGTGGTCAACATGTTGGAAAAGTGTGAATTGTGGGTTTTGGAGAACATCAGGTAGGTTTAGGGTGGTTTTGGGGTGGATCTATGGAATTCGGGCCTTATTCTGTTTTTTTGGGTGATCCTGTTCTTGTTTGCGGTGTTTTTGACGTGTTTTGGGGTCTCCGTTGGGTTTCGCTGGGTTCTCGATGGTCGTTAAGTTAAATGGGAGTGGATGGTGGGTTTTGCAGAAGATCAGGTAAGTTTAGGGTGGTTTGGGGATTGGATCCGTGCTTTTTGGGGTTTTTCGTTCGTTTTTGGTTGTGATCCCATTCTTGTTTGGGGTGTTTTTGTCGTTTTTTGTGGTCTCCGTTGGGTTTCGTTGCGTTTTCCATGGTCATCATGGTGGAAAAGTGTAAATTGTGGTTTTGGAGAAGATCAGGTAGGTTTAGGGTGGTTTTGGGGTGGATCTATGGTTTTGCGGGATTTTCTTCCAGTTTTGTTGTTGATCCCGTTCTTGTTTGGGTGTTTTTGGTGTGTTTTGTGGTCTCCGTTGGGTTTTGTTTGGTTTTCCGTGGTCATCCTAGTGGAAAAGAGTAAGTTGTGGGTTTTGGAGAACATCAGGTAGGTTTAGGGTGCTTTTTGGGAGGATATGTGGTATTTGGCATTTTGTTCTATTTTTTGGGTTAATTCTGTTCTTTTTTGGGTGTTTTTGGCGTGTTTTGCGGTCTCTGTTGGGTTTCGTTAGGTTCTCGTTGGTCGTCAAGGTAAATGGGAGTGGATTGTGGGTTTTGGAGAAGATCAGGTTAGTTTACGGCGGTTTGGGGGGGAAATTCATAGTTTTTGGTGCTTTTTCTTCTGATCCCGTTCTTTTTTGGGGTGTTTTAGACGTGTTTTGGGGTCTCCGTTGGGTTTCGTTGGGTTTTCCGTGGTCATCATGGTGGAAAAGTGTAAATTGTGGGTTTTGGAGAACATCAGGTAGGTTTAGGGTGATTTTGAGGTGGATCTATGGTTTTGAGGGGTTTTCTTCCAGCTTTTGGGTGATCCCATTCGTGTTTGCGGTGTTTTTGACGTGTTTTGGGGTCTCCGTTGGGTTTCGTTTGGTTTTCCGTGGTCATCATGGTGGAAAAGGGTAAGTTGCGGGATTTGGAGAACATCAGGTAGGTTTGGGGGGACTTTGGGGGTGGATTCTTGGTATTTGGGGTTTTCTTCTCTTTTTTTGGTGTGATCCCTTTCTTTTTTGGGGTGTTTTAGACGTGTTTTGCGGTCTTTGTTGGGTTTCATTGGGTTCTCGTTTGACGTTAATATAAATGGGAGCGGATTGTGGGTTTTGGAGAAGATCATGTGAGTTTAGTGTGGTTTTGGGGGGCAATGCATAGTTTTTGGTGTTTTTTCTTCTGATCCCGTTCTTTTTTGGGGTGTTTTAGACGTGTTTTGGGGTCTCCGTTGGGTTTCGTTGGGTTTTCCGTGGTCATCATGGTGGAAAAGGGTAAATTGTGGGTTTTGGAGAACATCAGGTAGGTTTAGGGTGGTTTTGGGGTGGATCTATAGTTTTGGGGGTTTTCTTTCGTTTTTGGGGGTGATCCTGTTCCTTTCTGGGGTGTTTTTGACGTGTTTTGGGATCTCCGTTGGGTTTTGTTGGGTTTTGCGTGGTCAACATGTTGGAAAAGGGTCAATTGTGGGTTTTGGAGAAGGTCATGGTGCTTTAGGGTGGTTTTGGGGTGGATCTATGGAATTCGGGCCTTTATTCTGTTTTTTTGGGTGATCCTGTTCTTGTTTGGGGTGTTTTTGACTTGTTTTGGGGTCTCCGTTGGGTTTCGTTGGCTTCTCGTTGGTCGTTAATTTAAATGTGTTTGGATGGTGGGTTTTGGAGAAGATCAGGTGAGTTTAGAGTGTTTTGGGTGTTGGATCCGTGCTTTTTGGAGATTTTCTTCCAGTTTTGGGGGTGATCCCGTTCTTGTTTGGGGTGTTTTTGACATATTTTGGGATCTCCGTTGGGTTTTGTTGGGTTTTCCGTGTTCATCGTGGTGGAAAAGGGTAAATTGTGGGTTTTGGAGAAGACCAGGTAGGTTTAGGGTGGTTTTGGGGTGGATCTATGGCTTTGGGGGTTTTCTTTCGTTTTTGGGTGTGATCCTGTTCTTGTTTGCGGTGTTTTTGACGTGTTTTGGGGTCTCCGTTTGGTTTCGTCGTGTTCTCGTTGGTCGTTAAGTTAAATGGGAGTGTATGGTGGGTTTTGCAGAAGATCAGGTGAGTTTAGAGTGGTTTGGGGGTTGGATCCGTACTTTTTGGGGATTTTCTTCCAGTTTTGGGGGTGATCCCATTCGTGTTTGCGGTGTTTTTGACGTGTTTTGTGGTCTCTGTTGGGTTTCGTTTGGTTTTCCGTGGTCATCCTAGTGGAAAAGAGTAAGTTGTGGGTTTTGGAGAACATCAGGTAGGTTTAGGGTGTTTTTCGGGAGGATATGTGGTATTTGGCATTTTGTTCTATTTTTGGGGTTAATTCTGTTCTTTTTTGGGTGTTTTTGGCGTGTTTTGCGGTCTCTGTTGGGTTTCGTTGTGTTCTCGTTGGTCGTTAAGTTAAATGGGAGTGGATGGTGGGTTTTGCAGAAGATCAGGTAAGTGTAGGGTGGTTTGAGGGTTGGATCCGTGCTTTTTGGGGATTTTCTTCCAGTTTTGGGGGTGATCCCGTTTTTGTTTGGGGTGTTTTTGACGTGTTTTGGGGTCTCCGTTGGGTTTCGTTTGGTTTTCCATGGTCATCGTGGTGGAAAAGGGTAAATTGTGGGTTTTGGAGAAGATCAGGTAGGTTTAGGGTGGTTTGGGGGTGGATCTATGGTGTTGGGGGTTTTCTTTCGTTTTGGGGGGTGATCCTGTTCTTGTTTGCGATGTTTTTGACGTGTTTTGGGGGCTCTGTTGGGTTTCGTTGGGTTTTCCATGGTCATCATGGTGGAAAAGGGTAAATTGTGGGTTTTGGAGAAGATCAGGGTGCTTTAGGGTGGTTTTGGGGTGGATCTATGGAATTTGGGCCTTTATTCTGTTTTTTGGGTTGATCCTGTTCTTCTTTGCGGTGTTTCTGACGTGTTTTGGGGTCTCCGTTGGGTTTCGTTGGGTTTTCCATGGTCATCATGGTGGAAAAGGGTAAATTGTTGGTTTTGGAGAACATCAGGTAGTTTTAGGGTGGTTTTGGGGTGGATCTATAGTTTTGAGGGGTTTACTTCCAGTTTTGGGGGTGATCCCTTTCTTTTTTGGGGTGTTTTTGACGTGTTTTGGGGTCTCCGTTGGGTTTCGTTGGCTTCTCGTTGGTCGTTAAGTTAAATGGGTGTGGATTGTGGGTTTTGGAGAAGATCAGGTGAGTTTAGTGTGTTTTGGGGGGGGAAATTCATAGTTTTTGGTGTTTTTTCTTCTGATCCCGTTCTTTTTTGGGGTGTTTTTGACGTGTTTTGGGGTCTCCGTTGCGTTTCGTTGGCTTCTCGTTGGTCGTTAATTTAAATGGGTTTGGATTGTGGGTTTTGGAGAAGATCATGTCAGTTTAGAGTGGTTTGGGGGTTGGATCCGTGCTTTTTGGGGATTTTCTTCTAGTTTTGGGGGTGATCCTGTTCTTTTTTGGTGTGTTTTTGACATATTTTGGGGTCTCCGTTGGGTTTTGTTGGGTTTTCCGTGTTCATCGTGGTGGAAAAGGGTATTTTGTGGGTTTTCGAGAAGATCAGGTAGGTTTAGGGTGGTTTTGGGGTGGATCCATGGTGTTGGGTGTTTTCTTTCGTTTTCGGGGGTGATCCTGTTCCTTTCTGGGGTGTTTTTGACGTGTTTGGGGTCTCCGTTGGGTTTCGTTGGGTTTTCCATGGTCATCATGGTGGAAAAGGGTAAATGGTGGGTTTTGGAGAACATCAGGTAGGTTTAGGGTGGTTTTGAGGTGCATCTATAGTTTTGTGGGGTTTTCTTCCAGATTTGGGGGTGATCCCGTTCTTGTTTGGGGAGTTTTTGACGTGTTTTGGGGTCTCCGTTGGGTTTTGTTGGCTTATCGTTGGTCGTTAATTTAAATGGGTGTGGATTGTGGGTTTTGGAGAAGATCAGGTGAGTTTAGTGTGGTTTTGGGGGGCAATTCATAGTTTTTGGTGTTTTTTCTTCTGATCCCGTTCTTGTTTGGGGTGTTTTAGACGTGTTTTCCTGTCTCCGTTGCGTTTCGTTGGGTGTTCCGTGGTCATCATGGTGGAAAAGGGTAAATTGTGGGTTTTGGAGAACATCAGGTAGAATTAGGGTGGTTTTGAGGTGGATCTGTGGTTTTGACGGGCTTTCTTCCAGTTTTTGGGTGATCCCATTTGTGTTTGCGGTGGTTTTGACGTGTTTTGGGGTCTCCGTTGGGTTTCGTTTGGTTTTCCGTTGTCATTATGGTGGAAAAGGGTATGTTGCGGGTTTTGGAGAACATCAGGTAGGTATAGGGTGATTTTTGGGGTGGATCTATGGTTTTGGGGGATTTTCTTCCAGTTTTGGGGGTGATCCCGTTCTTGTTTGGGGTGTTTTTGACGTGTTTTGGGGTCTCCGTTGGGTTTCGTTTGGTTTTCCGTGGTCATCATGGTGGAAAAGGGTAAGTTGCGGGTTTTGGAGAACATCAGGTAGGTTTGGGGGGACTTTGGGGTTGGATTCTTGGTATTTGGGGTTTTCTTTTCTTTTTTTGGGGTGATCCCTTTCTTTTTTGGGGTGTTTTTTACGTGTTTTGCGGTCTTTGTTGGGTTTCATTGGGTTCTCGTTTGACATTAAGGTAAATGGGAGCGGACTGTGGGTTTTGGAGAAGATCATGTGAGTTTAGTGTGGTTTTTGGGGGGCAATTCATAGTTTTTGGTGTTTTTTCTTCTGATCCCGTTCTTGTTTGGGGTGTTTTAGACGTGTTTTGGGGTCTCCGTTGGGTTTCGTTGGGTTTTCCGTGGTCATCATAGTGGAAAAGGATAAATTGTGGGTTTTGGAGAACATCAGGTAGGTTTAGGGTGGTTTTGGGATGGATCTATGGTGTTGGGGGTTTTATTTCGTTTTGGGGGGTGATCCTGTTCCTTTCTGGGGTGTTTTTGACGTGTTTTGGGGTCTCTGTTGTGTTTTGTTGGGTTTTCCTTGGTCATCATGGTGGAAAACGGTAAATTGTGGGTTTTGGAGAAGATCAGGTAGGTTTAGGGTGGTTTTGGTGTGGATCTATGGCTTTGGGGGTTTTCTTTCGTTTTTGGGTGTGATCCTGTTCTTGTTTGGGGTGTTTTTGACGTGTTTTGGGGTCTCCGTTTGGTTTCGTTGTGTTCTCGTTGGTAGTTAAGTTAAATGGGAGTGGATGGTGGGTTTTGCCCAAGATCAGGTGAGTTTAGAGTGGTTTGGGGGTTGGATCCGTACTTTTTGGGGATTTTCTTCCAGTTTTGGGGGTGATCCCGTTCTTGTTTGGGGTGTTTTTGACGTGTTTGGGGGGCTCTGTTGGGTTTCGTTGGGTTTTCCATGGTCATCATGGTGGAAAAGGGTAAATTGTGGGTTTTGGAGAAGATCAGGGTGCTTTAGGGTGGTTTTGGGGTGGATCTGTGGTTTTGCGGGATTTTCTTCCAGTTTTGTTTTTGATCCCGTTCTTGTTTGGGTGTTTTTGACGTGTTTTGTGGTCTCCGTTGGGTTTCGTTTGGTTTTCCGTGGTCATCCTAGTGGAAAAGAGTAAGTTGTGGGTTTTGGAGAACATCAGGTAGGTTTAGGGTGCTTTTCGGGAGGATATGTGGTATTTGGAATTTTGTTCTATTTATTGGGTTAATTCTGTTCTTTTTTGGGTGTTTTTGGCGTGTTTTGCGGTCTCTGTTGGGTTTCGTTAGGTTCTCGTTTGTCGTCAAGGTAAATGGGGGTGGATTGTGGGTTTTGGAGAAGATCAGGTTAGTTTACGGCGGTTTGGGGGGGAAATTCATAGTTTTTGGTGTTTTTTCTTCTGATCCCGTTCTTTTTTGGGGTGTTTTAGACGTGTTTTGGGGTCTCCGTTGGGTTTCGTTGGGTTTTCCGTGGTCATCATGGTGGAAAAGGGTAAATTGTGGGTTTTGGAGAACATCAGGTAGGTTTAGGGTGGTTTGGGGTGGATCTATGGCTTTGGGGGTTTTCCTTCGTTTTTGGGTGTGATCCTGTTCTTGTTTGCGGTGTTTTTGACGTGTTTTGGAGTCTCCGTTTGGTTTCGTTGTGTTCTTGTTGGTCATTAAGTTAAATGGGAGTGGATGGTGGGTTTTGCAGAAGATCAGGTGAGTTTAGAGTGGTTTGGGGGTTGGATCCGTACTTTTTGGGGATTTTCTTCCAGTTTTGGCGGTGATCCCGTTCTTGTTTGGGGTGTTTTTGACGTGTTTTGGGGTCTCTGTTGGGTTTCGTTGGGTTTTCCATGGTCATCGTGGTGGGAAAGGGTAAATTGTGGGTTTTGGAGAAGATCAGGTAGGTTTAGGGTGGTTTGGGGGTGGATCTATGGTGTTGGGGGTTTTCTTTCGTTTTTGGGGGTGATCCTGTTCTTGTTTGCGATGTTTTTGACGTGTTTTGGGGGCTCTGTTGGGTTTCGTTGGGTTTTCCATGGTCATCATGGTGGAAAAGGGTAAATTGTGGGTTTTGGAGAAGATCAGGTAGGTTTAGGGTGGTTTTGGGGTGGATCTATAGTTTTGGGGGTTTTCTTTCGTTTTTGGGGGTGATCCTGTTCCTTTCTGGGGTGTTTTTGACGTGTTTTGGGATCTCCGTTGGGTTTTGTTGGGTTTTGCGTGGTCAACATGTTGGAAAAGGGTCAATTGTGGGTTTTGGAGAAGGTCAGGGTGCTTTAGGGTGGTTTTGGGGTGGATCTATGGAATTCGGGCCTTTATTCTGTTTTTTTGGGTGATCCTGTTCTTGTTTGGGGTGTTTTTGACGTGTTTTGGGGTTTCCGTTGGGTTTCGTTGGGTTCTCGTTGGTCGTTAAGTTAAATGGGAGTGGATGGTGGGTTTTGCAGAAGATCAGGTGAGTTTAGGGTGGTTTGGGGGTTGGATCCGTGCTTTTTGGGGATTTTCTTCTAGTTTTGGGGGTGATCCCGTTTTTGTTTGGGGTGTTTTTGACGTGTTTTTGGGTCTCCGTTTGGTTTCGTTGGGTTTTCCATGGTCATCATGGTGGAAAAGTGTAAATTGTGGGTTTTGGAGAAGATCAGGTAGGTTTAGGGTGGTTTTGGGCTGGATATATGGTTTTGGGGGATTTTCTTCCAGTTTTTGGGTGATCCCATTCGTGTTTGCGGTGGTTTTGCCTGTTTTGCGGTCTCGGTTGGGTTTCTTTTGGTTTTCCGTGGTCATCATGGTGGAAAAGGGTAAATTGTGGGTTTTGGAGAACATCAGGTAGGTTTAGGGTGGTTTTGGGGTGGATCTATAGTTTTGGGGGTTTTCTTTCGTTTTTGGGGGTGATCCTGTTCCTTTCTGGGGTGTTTTTGACGTGTTTTGGGATCTCCGTTGGGTTTTGTTGGGTTTTGCGTGGTCAACATATTGGAAAAGGGTGAATTGTGGGTTTTGGAGAAGGTCAGGGTGCTTTAGGGTGGTTTTGGGGTGGATCTATGGAATTCGGGCCTTTATTCTGTTTTTTTTGGGTGATCCTGTTCTTGTTTGGGGTGTTTTTGACGTGTTTTGGGGTCTCCGTTGGGTTTCGTTGGGTTCTCGTTGGTCGTTAAGTTAAATGGGAGTGGATGGTGGGTTTTGCAGAAGATCAGGTGAGTTTAGAGTGGTTTGGGGGTTGGATCCGTGCTTTTTGGGGATTTTCTTCCAGTTTTGGGGGTGATCCCGTTTTTGTTTGGGGTGTTTTTGACGTGTTTTTGGGTCTCCGTTTGGTTTCGTTGGGTTTTCCATGGTCATCATGGTGGAAAAGTGTAAATTGTGGGTTTTGGAGAAGATCAGGTAGGTTTAGGGTGGTTTTGGGTTGGATATATGGTTTTGGGGGATTTTCTTCCAGTTTTTGGGTGATCCCATTCGTGTTTGCGGTGGTTTTGCCTGTTTTGCGGTCTCGGTTGGGTTTCTTTTGGTTTTCCGTGGTCATCATGGTGAAAAAGGGTAAGTTGCGGGAATTGGAGAACATCAGGTAGGTTTGGGGGGACTTTGGGGGTGGATTCTTGGTATTTGGGGTTTTCTTCTCTTTTTTTGGGGTGATCCCTTTCTTTTTTGGGTTGTTTTTGACGTGTTTTGCGGTCTTTTTTTGGGTTTCATTGGGTTCTCGTTTGACGTTAAGGGAAATGGGATCGGATTGTGGGTTTTGGAGAAGATCATGTCAGTTTAGTGTGGTTTTGGGGGAAATTCATAGTTTTTGGTTCTTTTTCTTCTGATCCCGTTCTTTTTTGGGGTGTTTTAGACGTGTTTTGGGGTCTCCGTTGGGTTTCGTTGGGTTTTCCGTGGTCATCATGGTGGAAAAGGGTAAATTGTGGGTTTTGGAGAAGATCAGGTAGGTTTAGGGTGGTTTTGAGGAGGATCTATAGTTTTGAGGGGTTTTCTTCCAGATTTGGGGGTGATGCCGTTCTTGTTTGGGGTGTTTTTGACGTGTTTTGGGGTCTCCGTTGGGTTTCGTTGGCTTCTCGTTGGTCGTTAATTTAAATGGGTGTGGATTGTGGGTTTTGGAGAAGATCAGGTGAGTTTAGAGTTGTTTGGGGTTTGGATCCGTGCTTTTTGGGGATTTTCTTCCAGTTTTGGGGTGATCCCGTTTTTGTTTGGGGTGTTTTTGACGTGTTTTGGGGTCTCCATTGGGTTTCGTTGGGTTTTTCGTGGTCATCATGGTGGAAAAGGGTAAATTGTGGGTTTTGGAGAACATCAGGTAGGTTTAGGGTGGTTTGGGGGTGGATCTATGGTGTTGGGGGTTTTCTTTCGTTTTTGGGGGTGATCCTGTTTCTTTTCTGGGGTGTTTTTTACGTGTTTTGGGGGCTCTGTTGGGTTTCGTTGGGTTTTCCATGGTCATCATGGTGGAAAAGGGTAAATTGTGGGTTTTGGAGAAGATCAGGGTGCTTTAGGGTGGTTTTGGGGTGGATCTATGGAATTTGGGCCTTTATTCTGTTTTTTTTTGGGTTGATCCTGTTCTTCTTTGCGGTGTTTCTGACGTGTTTTGCGGTCTCCGTTGGGTTTCGTTGGGTTTTCCATGGTCATCATGGTGGAAAAGTGTAAATTGTTGGTTTTGGAGAAGACCAGGTAGGTTTAGGGTGGTTTTGGGGTGGATCTATGGCTTTGGGGGTATTCTTTCGTTTTTGGGTGTGATCCTGTTCTTGTTTGCGGTGTTTTTGACGTGTTTTGGGGTCTCCGTTTGGTTTCGTTGTGTTCTCGTTGGTCGTTAAGTTAAATGGGAGTGGATGGTGGGTTTTGCAGAAGATCAGGTGAGTTTAGAGTGGTTTGGGGGTTGGATCCGTACTTTTTGGGGATTTTCTTCCAGTTTTGGCGGTGATCCCGTTCTTGTTTGGGGTGTTTTTGAAGTTTTTGGGGTCTCCATTGGGTTTTGTTGGGTTTTCCGTGGTCAACATGTTGGAAAAGTGTGAATTGTGGGTTTTGGAGAACATCAGGTAGGTTTAGGGTGGTTTTGGGGTGGATCTATGGAATTCGGGCCTTATTCTGTTTTTTTGGGTGATCCTGTTCTTGTTTGCGGTGTTTTTGACGTGTTTTGGGGTCTCCGTTGGGTTTCGCTGGGTTCTCGATGGTCGTTAAGTTAAATGGGAGTGGATGGTGGGTTTTGCAGAAGATCAGGTAAGTTTAGGGTGGTTTGGGGGTTGGATCCGTGCTTTTTGGGGTTTTTCGTTCGTTTTTGGTTGTGATCCCATTCTTGTTTGGGGTGTTTTTGTCGTTTTTTGGGGTCTCCGTTGGGTTTCGTTGCGTTTTCCATGGTCATCATGGTGGAAAAGTGTAAATTGTGGTTTTGGAGAAGATCAGGTAGGTTTAGGGTGGTTTTGGGGTGGATCTATGGTTTTGCGGGATTTTCTTCCAGTTTTATTGTTGATCCCGTTCTTGTTTGGGTGTTTTTGGTGTGTTTTGTGGTCTCCGTTGGGTTTTGTTTGGTTTTCCGTGGTCATCCTAGTGGAAAAGAGTAAGTTGTGGGTTTTGGAGAACATCAGGTAGGTTTAGGGTGCTTTTCGGGAGGATATGTGGTATTTGGCATTTTGTTCTATTTTTTGGGTTAATTCTGTTCTTTTTTGGGTGTTTTTGGCGTGTTTTGCGGTCTCTGTTGGGTTTCGTTAGGTTCTCGTTGGTCGTCAAGGTAAATGGGAGTGGATTGTGGGTTTTGGAGAAGATCAGGTTAGTTTACGGCGGTTTGGGGGGGAAATTCATAGTTTTTGGTGCTTTTTCTTCTGATCCCGTTCTTTTTTGGGGTGTTTTAGACGTGTTTTGGGGTCTCCGTTGGGTTTCGTTGGGTTTTCCGTGGTCATCATGGTGGAAAAGTGTAAATTGTGGGTTTTGGAGAACATCAGGTAGGTTTAGGGTGGTTTTGAGGTGGATCTATGGTTTTGAGGGGTTTTCTTCCAGCTTTTGGGTGATCCCATTCGTGTTTGCGGTGGTTTTGACGTGTTTTGGGGTCTCCGTTGGGTTTCGTTTGGTTTTCCGTGGTCATCATGGTGGAAAAGGGTAAGTTGCGGGATTTGGAGAACATCAGGTAGGTTTGGGGGGACTTTGGGGGTGGATTCTTGGTATTTGGGGTTTTCTTCTCTTTTTTTGGGGTGATCCCTTTCTTTTTTGGGGTGTTTTAGACGTGTTTTGCGGTCTTTGTTGGGTTTCATTGGGTTCTCGTTTGACGTTAATATAAATGGGAGCGGATTGTGGGTTTTGGAGAAGATCATGTGAGTTTAGTGTGGTTTTGGGGGGCAATGCATAGTTTTTGGTGTTTTTTCTTCTGATCCCGTTCTTTTTTGGGGTGTTTTAGACGTGTTTTGGGGTCTCCGTTGGGTTTCGTTGGGTTTTCCGTGGTCATCATGGTGGAAAAGGGTAAATTGTGGGTTTTGGAGAACATCAGGTAGGTTTAGGGTGGTTTTGGGGTGGATCTATAGTTTTGGGGGTTTTCTTTCGTTTTTGGGGGTGATCCTGTTCCTTTCTGGGGTGTTTTTGACGTGTTTTGGGATCTCCGTTGGGTTTTGTTGGGTTTTGCGTGGTCAACATGTTGGAAAAGGGTCAATTGTGGGTTTTGGAGAAGGTCATGGTGCTTTAGGGTGGTTTTGGGGTGGATCTATGGAATTCGGGCCTTTATTCTGTTTTTTTGGGTGATCCTGTTCTTGTTTGGGGTGTTTTTGACTTGTTTTGGGGTCTCCGTTGGGTTTCGTTGGCTTCTCGTTGGTCGTTAATTTAAATGTGTTTGGATGGTGGGTTTTGGAGAAGATCAGGTGAGTTTAGAGTGTTTTGGGTGTTGGATCTGTGCTTTTTGGAGATTTTCTTCCAGTTTTGGGGGTGATCCCGTTCTTGTTTGGGGTGTTTTTGACATATTTTGGGATCTCCGTTGGGTTTTGTTGGGTTTTCCGTGTTCATCGTGGTGGAAAAGGGTAAATTGTGGGTTTTGGAGAAGACCAGGTAGGTTTAGGGTGGTTTTGGGGTGGATCTATGGCTTTGGGGGTTTTCTTTCGTTTTTGGGTGTGATCCTGTTCTTGTTTGCGGTGTTTTTGACGTGTTTTGGGGTCTCCGTTTGGTTTCGTCGTGTTCTCGTTGGTCGTTAAGTTAAATGGGAGTGTATGGTGGGTTTTGCAGAAGATCAGGTGAGTTTAGAGTGGTTTGGGGGTTGGATCCGTACTTTTTGGGGATTTTCTTCCAGTTTTGGCGGTGATCCCATTCGTGTTTGCGGTGTTTTTGACGTGTTTTGTGGTCTCTGTTGGGTTTCGTTTGGTTTTCCGTGGTCATCCTAGTGGAAAAGAGTAAGTTGTGGGTTTTGGAGAACATCAGGTAGGTTTAGGGTGCTTTTCGGGAGGATATGTGGTATTTGGCATTTTGTTCTATTTTTGGGGTTAATTCTGTTCTTTTTTGGGTGTTTTTGGCGTGTTTTGCGGTCTCTGTTGGGTTTCGTTGTGTTCTCGTTGGTCGTTAAGTTAAATGGGAGTGGATGGTGGGTTTTGCAGAAGATCAGGTAAGTTTAGGGTGGTTTGAGGGTTGGATCCGTGCTTTTTGGGGATTTTCGTTCGTTTTTGGTTGTGATCCCGTTCTTGTTTGGGGTGTTTTTGTCGTTTTTTGGGGTCTCCGTTGGGTTTCGTTGGGTTTTCCATGGTCATCATGGTGGAAAAGTGTAAATTGTGGGTTTTGGAGAACATCAGGTAAGTTTAGGGTGGTTTTGGGGTGGATCTGTGGTTTTGCGGGATTTTCTTCCAGTTTTGTTGTTGATCCCGTTCTTGTTTGGGTGTTTTTGACATGTTTTGTGGTCTCCGTTGGGTTTCGTTTGGTTTTCCGTGGTCATCCTAGTGGAAAAGAGCAAGTTGTGGGTTTTGGAGAACATCAGGTAGGTTTAGGGTGCTTTTCGGGAGGATATGTGGTATTTGGAATTTTGTTCTATTTATTGGGTTAATTCTGTTCTTTTTTGGGTGTTTTTGGCGTGTTTTGCGGTCTCTGTTGGGTTTCGTTTTTTCTCGTTTGTCGTCAAGGTAAATGGGAGTGGATTGTGGGTTTTGGAGAAGATCAGGTTAGTTTACGGCGGTTTGGGGGGGAAATTCATAGTTTTTGGTGTTTTTTCTTCTGATCCCGTTCTTTTTTGGGGTGTTTTAGACGTGTTTTGGGGTCTCCGTTAGGTTTCGTTGGGTTTTCCGTGGTCATCATGGTGGAAAAGGGTAAATTGTGGGTTTTGGAGAAGATCAGGTAGGTTTAGGGTGGTTTGGGGTGGATCTATGGCTTTGGGGGTTTTCTTTCGTTTTTGGGTGTGATCCTGTTCTTGTTTGCGGTGTTTTTGACGTGTTTTGGGGTCTCCGTTTGGTTTCGTTGTGTTCTTGTTGGTCGTTAAGTTAAATGGGAGTGGATGGTGGGTTTTGCAGAAGATCAGGTGAGTTTAGAGTGGTTTGGGGGTTGGATCCGTACTTTTTGGGGATTTTCTTCCAGTTTTGGCGGTGATCCCGTTCTTGTTTGCGGTGTTTTTGACGTGTTTTGGGGTCTCCGTTGGGTTTCGTTGGGTTCTCGTTGGTCGTTAATTTAAATGGGTGTGGATTGTGGGTTTTGCAGAAGATCAGGTGAGTTTAGAGTGGTTTGGGGTTTGGATCCGTGCTTTTTGGGGATTTTCTTCCAGTTTTGGGGGTGATCCCGTTTTTGTTTGGGGTGTTTTTGACGTGTTTTGGGGTCTCCGTTGGGTTTCGTTTGGTTTTCCATGGTCATCGTGTTGGAAAAGGGTAAATTGTGGGTTTTGGAGAAGATCAGGTAGGTTTAGGGTGGTTTGAGGGTGGATCTATGGTGTTGGGGGTTTTCTTTCGTTTTGGGGGGTGATCCTGTTCTTGTTTGCGATGTTTTTGACGTGTTTTGGGGGCTCTGTTGGGTTTCGTTGGGTTTTCCATGGTCATCATGGTGGAAAAGGGTAAATTGTGGGTTTTGGAGAAGATCAGGGTGCTTTAGGGTGGTTTTGGGGTGGATCTATGGAATTTGGGCCTTTATTCTGTTTTTTGGGTTGATCCTGTTCTTCTTTGCGGTGTTTCTGACGTGTTTTGGGGTCTCCGTTGGGTTTCGTTGGGTTTTCCATGGTCATCATGGTGGAAAAGGGTAAATTGTTGGTTTTGGAGAACATCAGGTAGTTTTAGGGTGGTTTTGGGGTGGATCTATAGTTTTGAGGGGTTTACTTCCAGTTTTGGGGGTGATCCCTTTCTTTTTTGGGGTGTTTTTGACGTGTTTTGGGGTCTCCGTTGGGTTTCGTTGGCTTCTCGTTGGTCGTTAAGTTAAATGGGTGTGGATTGTGGGTTTTGGAGAAGATCAGGTGAGTTTAGTGTGTTTTGGGGGGGGAAATTCATAGTTTTTGGTGTTTTTTCTTCTGATCCCGTTCTTTTTTGGGGTGTTTTTGACGTGTTTTGGGGTCTCCGTTGCGTTTCGTTGGCTTCTCGTTGGTCGTTAATTTAAATGGGTTTGGATTGTGGGTTTTGGAGAAGATCATGTCAGTTTAGAGTGGTTTGGGGGTTGGATCCGTGCTTTTTGGGGATTTTCTTCTAGTTTTGGGGGTGATCCTGTTCTTTTTTGGTGTGTTTTTGACATATTTTGGGGTCTCCGTTGGGTTTTGTTGGGTTTTCCGTGTTCATCGTGGTGGAAAAGGGTATTTTGTGGGTTTTCGAGAAGATCAGGTAGGTTTAGGGTGGTTTTGGGGTGGATCCATGGTGTTGGGGGTTTTCTTTCGTTTTCGGGGGTGATCCTGTTCCTTTCTGGGGTGTTTTTGACGTGTTTGGGGTCTCCGTTGGGTTTCGTTGGGTTTTCCATGGTCATCATGGTGGAAAAGGGTAAATGGTGGGTTTTGGAGAACATCAGGTAGGTTTAGGGTGGTTTTGAGGTGCATCTATAGTTTTGTGGGGTTTTCTTCCAGATTTGGGGGTGATCCCGTTCTTGTTTGGGGAGTTTTTGACGTGTTTTGGGGTCTCCGTTGGGTTTTGTTGGCTTATCGTTGGTCGTTAATTTAAATGGGTGTGGATTGTGGGTTTTGGAGAAGATCAGGTGAGTTTAGTGTGGTTTTGGGGGGCAATTCATAGTTTTTGGTGTTTTTTCTTCTGATCCCGTTCTTGTTTGGGGTGTTTTAGACGTGTTTTCCTGTCTCCGTTGCGTTTCGTTGGGTGTTCCGTGGTCATCATGGTGGAAAAGGGTAAATTGTGGGTTTTGGAGAACATCAGGTAGAATTAGGGTGGTTTTGAGGTGGATCTGTGGTTTTGACGGGCTTTCTTCCAGTTTTTGGGTGATCCCATTTGTGTTTGCGGTGGTTTTGACGTGTTTTGGGGTCTCCGTTGGGTTTCGTTTGGTTTTCCGTGGTCATTATGGTGGAAAAGGGTATGTTGCGGGTTTTGGAGAACATCAGGTAGGTATAGGGTGATTTTTGGGGTGGATCTATGGTTTTGGGGGATTTTCTTCCAGTTTTGGGGGTGATCCCGTTCTTGTTTGGGGTGTTTTTGACGTGTTTTGGGGTCTCCGTTGGGTTTCGTTTGGTTTTCCGTGGTCATCATGGTGGAAAAGGGTAAGTTGCGGGTTTTGGAGAACATCAGGTAGGTTTGGGGGGACTTTGGGGTTGGATTCTTGGTATTTGGGGTTTTCTTTTCTTTTCTTGGGGTGATCCCTTTCTTTTTTGGGGTGTTTTTTACGTGTTTTGCGGTCTTTGTTGGGTTTCATTGGGTTCTCGTTTGACATTAAGGTAAATGGGAGCGGACTGTGGGTTTTGGAGAAGATCATGTGAGTTTAGTGTGGTTTTTGGGGGGCAATTCATAGTTTTTGGTGTTTTTTCTTCTGATCCCGTTCTTGTTTGGGGTGTTTTAGACGTGTTTTGGGGTCTCCGTTGGGTTTCGTTGGGTTTTCCGTGGTCATCATAGTGGAAAAGGATAAATTGTGGGTTTTGGAGAACATCAGGTAGGTTTAGGGTGGTTTTGGGATGGATCTATGGTGTTGGGGGTTTTATTTCGTTTTGGGGGGTGATCCTGTTCCTTTCTGGGGTGTTTTTGACGTGTTTTGGGGTCTCTGTTGTGTTTTGTTGGGTTTTCCTTGGTCATCATGGTGGAAAACGGTAAATTGTGGGTTTTGGAGAAGATCAGGTAGGTTTAGGGTGGTTTTGGGGTGGATCTATGGTTTTGGGGGTTTTCTTTCGTTTTTGGGTGTGATCCTGTTCTTGTTTGGGGTGTTTTTGACGTGTTTTGGGGTCTCCATTGGGTTTTGTTGGGTTTTCCGTGGTCATCATGGTGGAAAAGGGTAAGTTGCGGGTTTTGGAGAACATCAGGTAGGTTTGGGGGGACTTTGGGGTTGGATTCTTGGTATTTGGGGTTTTCTTTTCTTTTTTTGGGGTGATCCCTTTCTTTTTTAGGGTGTTTTTGACGTGTTTTGCGGTCTTTGTTGGGTTTCATTGGGTTCTCATTTGACATTAAGGTAAATGGGAGCGGATTGTGGGTTTTGGAGAAGATCATGTGAGTTTAGTGTGGTTTTTGGGGGGCAATTCATAGTTTTTGGTGTTTTTTCTTCTGATCCCATTCTTGTTTGGGGTGTTTTAGACGTGTTTTGTGGTCTCCGTTGGGTTTCGTTGGGTTTTCCGTGGTCATCATGGTGGAAAAGGGTAAATTGTGGGTTTTGGAGAACATCAGGTAGGTTTAGGGTGGTTTTGGGATGGATCTATGGTGTTGGGGGTTTTATTTCGTTTTGGGGGGTGATCCTGTTCCTTTCTGGGGTGTTTTTGACGTGTTTTGGGGTCTCCGTTGGGTTTCGTTGGGTTTTCCGTGGTCATCATGGTGGAAAACGGTAAATTGTGGGTTTTGGAGAAGATCAGGTAGGTTTAGGGTGGTTTTGGGGTGGATCTATGGCTTTGGGGGTTTTCTTTCGTTTTTGGGTGTGATCCTGTTCTTGTTTGCGGTGTTTTTGACGTGTTTTGGGGTCTCCGTTTGGTTTTGTTGTGTTCTCGTTGGTCGTTAAGTTAAATGGGAGTGGATGGTGGGTTTTGCCCAAGATCAGGTGAGTTTAGAGTGGTTTGGGGGTTGGATCCGTACTTTTTGGGGATTTTCTTCCAGTTTTGGGGGTGATCCCGTTCTTGTTTGGGGTGTTTTTGACGTGTTTTGGGGTCTCCATTGGGTTTTGTTGGGTTTTCCGTGGTCATCATGGTGGAAATGCATAAATGGTGGGTTTTGGAGAACATCAGGTAGGTTTAGGATGGTTTTGTGGTGGATCTATTGTTTTGGGGGATTTTCTTCCAGTTTTTGGGTGATCCCATTCCTGTTTGCGGTTATTTTGACATGTTTTTGGGTCTCCGTTGGGTTTCGTTTGGTTTTCTGTGGTCATCATGGTGAAAAAGGGTAAATTGTGGGTTTTGGAGAACATCAGGTAGGTTTAGGATGGTTTTGGGGTGGATCTATGGTGTTGGGGGTTTTCTTTCGTTTTTGGAAGTGATCCTGTTCCTTTCTGGGGTGTTCATGACGTGTTTTGGGGGCTCTGTTGGGTTTCGTTGGGTTTTCCATGGTCATCATGGTGGAAAAGGGTAAATTGTGGGTTTTGGAGAAGATCAGGGTGCTTTAGGGTGGTTTTGGGGTGGATCTGTGGTTTTGCGGGATTTTCTTCCAGTTTTGTTTTTGATCCCGTTCTTGTTTGGGTGTTTTTGACGTGTTTTGTGGTCTCCGTTGGGTTTCGTTTGGTTTTCCGTGGTCATCCTAGTGGAAAAGAGTAAGTTGTGGGTTTTGGAGAACATCAGGTAGGTTTAGGGTGCTTTTCGGGAGGATATGTGGTATTTGGAATTTTGTTCTATTTATTGGGTTAATTCTGTTCTTTTTTGGGTGTTTTTGACGTGTTTTGCGGTCTCTGTTGGGTTTCGTTTGTTCTCGTTTGTCGTCAAGGTAAATGGGGGTGGATTGTGGGTTTTGGAGAAGATCAGGTTAGTTTACGGCGGTTTGGGGGGGAAATTCATAGTTTTTGGTGTTTTTTCTTCTGATCCCGTTCTTTTTTGGGGTGTTTTAGACGTGTTTTGGGGTCTCCGTTGGGTTTCGTTGGGTTTTCCGTGGTCATCATGGTGGAAAAGGGTAAATTGTGGGTTTTGGAGAACATCAGGTAGGTTTAGGGTGGTTTGGGGTGGATCTATGGCTTTGGGGGTTTTCCTTCGTTTTTGGGTGTGATCCTGTTCTTGTTTGCGGTGTTTTTGACGTGTTTTGGGGTCTCCGTTTGGTTTCGTTGTGTTCTTGTTGGTCATTAAGTTAAATGGGAGTGGATGGTGGGTTTTGCAGAAGATCAGGTGAGTTTAGAGTGGTTTGGGGGTTGGATCCGTACTTTTTGGGGATTTTCTTCCAGTTTTGGCGGTGATCCCGTTCTTGTTTGGGGTGTTTTTGACGTGTTTTGGGGTCTCTGTTGGGTTTCGTTGGGTTTTCCATGGTCATCGTGGTGGGAAAGGGTAAATTGTGGGTTTTGGAGAAGATCAGGTAGGTTTAGGGTGGTTTGGGGGTGGATCTATGGTGTTGGGGGTTTTCTTTCGTTTTTGGGGGTGATCCTGTTCTTGTTTGCGATGTTTTTGACGTGTTTTGGGGGCTCTGTTGGGTTTCGTTGGGTTTTCCATGGTCATCATGGTGGAAAAGGGTAAATTGTGGGTTTTGGAGAAGATCAGGGTGCTTTAGGGTGGTTTTGGGGTGGATCTATGGAATTTGGGCCTTTATTCTGTTTTTTGGGTTGATCCTGTTCTTCTTTGCAGTGTTTCTGACGTGTTTTGGGGTCTCCGTTGGGTTTCGTTGGGTTTTCCATGGTCATCATGGTGGAAAAGGGTAAATTGTTGGTTTTGGAGAACATCAGGTAGTTTTAGGGTGGTTTTCGGGTGGATCTATAGTTTTGAGGGGTTTACTTCCAGTTTTGGGGGTGATCCCTTTCTTTTTTGGGGTGTTTTTGACGTGTTTTGGGGTCTCCGTTGGGTTTCGTTGGCTTCTCGTTGGTCGTTAAGTTAAATGGGTGTGGATTGTGGGTTTTGGAGAAGATCAGGTGAGTTTAGTGTGTTTTGGGGGGGGAAATTCATAGTTTTTGGTGTTTTTTCTTCTGATCCCGTTCTTTTTTGGGGTGTTTTTGACGTGTTTTGGGGTCTCCGTTGCGTTTCGTTGGCTTCTCGTTGGTCGTTAATTTAAATGGGTTTGGATTGTGGGTTTTGGAGAAGATCATGTCAGTTTAGAGTGGTTTGGGGGTTGGATCCGTGCTTTTTGGGGATTTTCTTCTAGTTTTGGGGGTGATCCTGTTCTTTTTTGGTGTGTTTTTGACATATTTTGGGGTCTCCGTTGGGTTTTGTTGGGTTTTCCGTGTTCATCGTGGTGGAAAAGGGTATTTTGTGGGTTTTCGAGAAGATCAGGTAGGTTTAGGGTGGTTTTGGGGTGGATCCATGGTGTTGGGTGTTTTCTTTCGTTTTCGGGGGTGATCCTGTTCCTTTCTGGGGTGTTTTTGACGTGTTTTGGGGTCTCTGTTGTGTTTCGTTGGGTTTTCCTTGGTCATCATGTTGGAAAAGGGTCAATTGTGGGTTTTGGAGAAGATCAGGTAGGTTTAGGGTGGTTTTGGGGTGGATCTATGGAATTTGGGCCTTTATTCTGTTTTTTTGGGATGATCCTGGTCTTGTTTGCGGTGTTTTTGACGTGTTTTGGGGTCTCCGTTGGGTTTCGTTAGGTTCTCGTTGGTCGTTAAGTTAAATGGGAGTGGATGGTGGGTTTTTCAGAAGATCAGGTGAGTTTAGGGTGGTTTGGGGGTTGGATCCGTGCTTTTTGGGGATTTTCCTCCAGTTTTGGGGGTGATCCCGTTCTTGTTTGGGGTGTTTTTGTCGTTTTTTGGGGTCTCCATTGGGTTTCGTTGGGTTTTCCATGGTCATCATGGTTGAAAATGGTAAATTGTGGGTTTTGGAGAAGATCAGGTAGGTTTAGGGTGGTTTTGGGTTGGATCTATGGTTTTGGGTTATTTTCTTCCAGTTTTGTTGTTGATCCCGTTCTTGTTTGGGTGTTTTTGACGTGTTTTGTGGTCTCCGTTGGGTTTCGTTTGGTTTTCCATGGTCATCGTGGTGGAAAAGTGTAAATTGTGGGTTTTGGAGAAGATCAGGTAGGTTTAGGGTGGTTTGGGGGTGGATCTATGGCTTTGGGGGTTTTCTTTCGTTTTTGGGGGTGATCCTGTTCTTGTTTGCGATGTTTTTGACGTGTTTTGGGGGCTCTGTTGGGTTTCGTTGGGTTTTCCATGGTCATCATGGTGGAAAAGGGTAAATTGTGGGTTTTGGAGAAGATCAGGGTGCTTTAGGGTGGTTTTGGGGTGGATCTATGGAATTTGGGCCTTTATTCTGTTTTTTGGGTTGATCCTGTTCTTCTTTGCGGTGTTTCTGACGTGTTTTGGGGTCTCCGTTGGGTTTCGTTGGGTTTTCCATGGTCATCATGGTGGAAAAGGGTAAATTGTTGGTTTTGGAGAACATCAGGTAGTTTTAGGGTGGTTTTGGGGTGGATCTATAGTTTTGAGGGGTTTACTTCCAGTTTTGGGGGTGATCCCTTTCTTTTTTGGGGTGTTTTTGACGTGTTTTGGGGTCTCCGTTGGGTTTCGTTGGCTTCTCGTTGGTCGTTAAGTTAAATGGGTGTGGATTGTGGGTTTTGGAGAAGATCAGGTGAGTTTAGTGTGTTTTGGGGGGGGAAATTCATAGTTTTTGGTGTTTTTTCTTCTGATCCCGTTCTTTTTTGGGGTGTTTTTGACGTGTTTTGGGGTCTCCGTTGCGTTTATTTGGCTTCTCGTTGGTCGTTAATTTAAATGGGTTTGGATTGTGGGTTTTGGAGAAGATCATGTCAGTTTAGAGTGGTTTGGGGGTTGGATCCGTGCTTTTTGGGGATTTTCTTCTAGTTTTGGGGGTGATCCTGTTCTTTTTTGGTGTGTTTTTGACATATTTTGGGGTCTCCGTTGGGTTTTGTTGGGTTTTCCGTGTTCATCGTGGTGGAAAAGGGTATTTTGTGGGTTTTCGAGAAGATCAGGTAGGTTTAGGGTGGTTTTGGGGTGGATCCATGGTGTTGGGTGTTTTCTTTCGTTTTCGGGGGTGATCCTGTTCCTTTCTGGGGTGTTTTTGACGTGTTTTGGGGTCTCTGTTGTGTTTCGTTGGGTTTTCCTTGGTCATCATGTTGGAAAAGGGTCAATTGTGGGTTTTGGAGAAGATCAGGTAGGTTTAGGGTGGTTTTGGGGTGGATCTATGGAATTTGGGCCTTTATTCTGTTTTTTGGGATGATCCTGGTCTTGTTTGCATTGTTTTTGACGTGTTTTGGGGTCTCCGTTGGGTTTCGTTGGGTTCTCGTTGGTCGTTAAGTTAAATGGGAGTGGATGGTGGGTTTTGCAGAAGATCAGGTGAGTTTAGGGTGGTTTGGGGGTTGGATCCGTGCTTTTTGGGGATTTTCTTCCAGTTTTGGGGGTGATCCCGTTCTTGTTTGGGGTGCTTTTGTCGTTTTTTGGGGTCTCCATTGGGTTTCGTTGGGTTTTCCATGGTCATCATGGTTGAAAATGGTAAATTGTGGGTTTTGGAGAAGATCAGGTAGGTTTAGGGTGGTTTTGGGGTGGATCTATGGTTTTGGGTTATTTTCTTCCAGTTTTGTTGTTGATCCCGTTCTTGTTTGGGTGTTTTTGACGTGTTTTGTGGTCTCCGTTGGGTTTCGTTTGGTTTTCCGTGGTCATCCTAGTGGAAAAGAGTAAGTTGTGGGTTTTGGAGAACATCAGGTAGGTTTAGGGTGCTTTTCGGGAGGATATGTGGTATTTGGCATTTTGTTCTATTTTTTGGGTTAATTCTGTTCTTTTTTGGGTGTTTTTGGCGTGTTTTGCGGTCTCTTTTGGGTTTCGTTAGGTTCTCGTTGGTCGTCAAGGTAAATGGGAGTGGATTGTGGGTTTTGGAGAAGATCAGGTTAGTTTACAGCGGTTTGGGGGGGAAATTCATAGTTTTTGGTGTTTTTTCTTCTGATCCCGTTCTTTTTTGGGGTGTTTTAGACGTGTTTTCCTGTCTCCGTTGGGTTTCGTTGGGTTTTCCGTGGTCATCATGGTGGAAAAGGGTAAATTGTGGGTTTTGGAGAACATCAGGTAGGTTTAGGGTGGTTTTGAGGTGGATCTATAGTTTTGAGGGGTTTTCTTCCAGCTTTTGAGTGATCCCATTCGTGTTTGCGGTGATTTTGACGTGTTTTGGGGTCTCCGTTGGGTTTCGTTTGGTTTTCCGTGGTCATCATGGTGGAAAAGGGTAAGTTGCGGGTTTTGGAGAACATCAGGTAGGTTTGGGGGGACTTTGGGGGTGGATTCTTGGTATTTGGGGTTTTCTTTTCTTTTTTGGGGGTGATCCCTTTCTTTTTTGGAGTTTTTTTGATGTGTTTTGCGGTCTTTGTTGGGTTTCATTGGGTTCTGGTTTGACGTTAAGGTAAATGGGAGCGGATTGTGCGTTTTGGAGAAGATCATGTGAGTTTAGTGTGGGTTTTGGGGGGCAATTCATAGTTTTTGGTGTTTTTTCTTCTGATCCCGTTCTTTTTTGGGGTGTTTTAGACGTGTTTTGGGGTCTGCGTTGGGTTTCGTTGGGTTTTCCCTGGTCATCATGGTGGAAAAGGGTAAATTGTGGGTTTTGGAGAACATCAGGTAGGTTTAGGGTGGTTTTGAGGAGGATCTATAGTTTTGGGGGTTTTCTTTCGTTTTTGGGGGTGATCCTGTTCCTTTCTGGGGTGTTTTTGACGTGTTTTGGGATCTCCGTTGGGTTTCGCTTTGTTCTCGATGGTCGTTAAGTTAAATGGGAGTGGATGGTGGGTTTTGCAGAAGATCAGGTAAGTTTAGGGTGGTTTGGGGGTTGGATCCGTGCTTTTTGGGGATTTTCGTTCGTATTTGGTTGTGATCCCGTTCTTTTTTGGGGTGTTTTTAATTTTTTGTTTGTGGTCTCCGTTGGGTTTTGTTGGGTTTTCCCTGGTCATCATGGTGGAAAATGGTAAATTGTGGGTTTTGGAGAAGATCAGGTAGGTTTAGGGTGGTTTTGGGGTGGATCTATGGTTTTGGGGGTTTTCTTTCGTTTTTGGGTGTGATCCTGTTCTTGTTTGCGGTGTTTTTGACGTGTTTTGGGGTCTCCGTTGGGTTTCGTTGGGTTCTCGTTGGTCGTTAATTTAAATGGGTGTGGATTGTGGGTTTTGCAGAAGATCAGGTGAGTTTAGAGTGGTTTGGGGGTTGGATCCGTGCTTTTTGGGGATTTTCTTCCAGTTTTGGGGGTGATCCCGTTTTTGTTTGGGGTGTTTTTGACGTGTTTTGGGGTCTCCGTTGGGTTTCGTTTGGTTTTCCCTGGTCATCATGGTGGAAAAGGGTAAATTGTGGGTTTTGGAGAAGATCAGGGTGCTTTAGGGTGGTTTTGGGGTGGATCTATGGAACTTGGGCCTTTATTCTGTTTTTTGGGTTGATCCTGTTCTTCTTTGCGGTGTTTTTGACGTGTTTTGGAATCTCCGTTGGGTTTTGTTGGGTTTTGCGTGGTCAACATGTTGGAAAAAGGTCAATTGTGGGTTTTGGAGGAGGTCAGGGTGCTTTAGGGTGGTTTTGGGGTGGATCTATGGAATTCGGGCCTTTATTCTGTTTTTTGGGTGATCCTGTTCTTGTTTCGGGTGTTTTTGACGTGTTTTGGGGTCTCCGTTGGGTTTCGCTGGGTTCTCAATGGTCGTTAAGTTAAATGGGAGTGGATGGTGGGTTTTGCAGAAGATCAGGTAAGTTTAGGGTGGTTTGGGGGTTGGATCCGTGCTTTTTGGGGATTTTCGTTCGTTTTTGGTTGTGATCCCGTTCTTTTTTGGGGTGTTTTTAATTTTTTGTTTGTGGTCTCCTTTGGGTTTTGTTGGGTTTTCCCTGGTCATCATGGTGGAAAACGGTAAATTGTGGGTTTTGGAGAAGATCAGGTAGGTTTAGGGTGGTTTTGGGGTGGATCTATGGTTTTGGGGGTTTTCTTTCGTTTTTGGGTGTGATCCTGTTCTTGTTTGCGGTGTTTTTGACGTGTTTTGGGGTCTCCGTTGGGTTTTGTTGGGTTCTCGTTGGTCGTTAATTTAAATGGGTGTGGATTGTGGGTTTTGGAGAAGATCAGGTGAGTTTAGTGTGGTTTTGGGGGGCAATTCATAGTTTTTGGTGTTTTTTCTTCTGATCCCGTTCTTTTTTGGGGTGTTTTAGACGTGTTTTCCTGTCTCCGTTGCGTTTCGTTGGGTGTTCCGTGGTCATCATGGTGGAAAAGGGTAAATTGTGGATTTTGCAGAACATCAGGTAGAATTAGGGTGGTTTTGAGGTGGATCTATGGTTTTGACGGGCTTTCTTCCAGTTTTTGGGTGATCCCATTTGTGTTTGCGGTGGTTTTGACGTGTTTTGGGGTCTCCGTTGTGTTTTGTTTGGTTTTCCGTGGTCATTATGGTGGAAAAGGGTATGTTGCGGGTTTTGGAGAACATCAGGTAGGTATAGGGTGATTTTTGGGGTGGATCTATGGTTTTGGGGGATTTTCTTCCAGTTTTGGGGGTGATCCCGTTCTTGTTTGGGGTGTTTTTGACGTGTTTTGTGGTCTCTGTTGTGTTTTGTTGGGTTTTCCTTGGTCATCATGGTGGAAAACGGTAAATTGTGGGTTTTGGAAAAGATTAGGTAGGTTTAGGATGGTTTTGGGGTGGATCTATGGTGTTGGGGGTTTTCTTTCGTTTTTGGGGGTGATCCTGTTCCTTTCTGGGGTGTTTTTGACGTGTTTTGTGGTCTCTGTTGTGTTTTGTTGGGTTTTCCTTGGTCATCATGGTGGAAAACGGTAAATTGTGGGTTTTGGAGAAGATCAGGTAGGTTTAGGGTGGTTTTGGGGTGGATCTATTGCTTTGGGGGTTTTCTTTCGTTTTTGGGTGTGATCCTGTTCTTGTTTGGGGTGTTTTTGACGTGTTTTGGGGTCTCCATTTGGTTTCGTTGTGTTCTCGTTGGTCGTTAAGTTAAATGGGAGTGGATGGTGGGTTTTGCATAAGATCAGGTGAGTTTAGAGTGGTTTGGGGGTTGGATCCGTACTTTTGGGGGATTTTCTTCCAGTTTTGAAAGTGATCCCGTTCTTGTTTGGGGTGTTTTTGACGTGTTTTGTGGTCTCCATTTGGTTTTGTTGGGTTTTCCATGGTCATCATGGTGGAAAAGTGTAAATTGTGGGTTTTGGAGAAGATCAGGTAGGTTTAGGGTGGTTTTGGGTTGGATCTATGGTTTTGCGGGATTTTCTTCCAGTTTTGTTGTTGATCCCTTTCTTGTTTGGGTGTTTTTGACGTGTTTTGTGGTCTCCGTTGGGTTTCGTTTGGTTTTCCGTGGTCATCCTAGTGGAAAAGAGTAAGTTGTGGGTTTTGGAGAACATCAGGTAGGTTTAGGGTGCTTTTTGGGAGGATATGTGGTATTTGGCATTTTGTTCTATTTTTTGGGTTAATTCTGTTCTTTTTTGGGTGTTTTTGGCGTGTTTTGCGGTCTCTGTTGGGTTTCGTTAGGTTCTCGTTGGTCGTCAACGTAAATGGGGGTGGATTGTGGGTTTTGGAGAAGATCAGGTTAGTTTACGGCGGTTTGGGGGGGAAATTCATAGTTTTTGGTGTTTTTTCTTCTGATCCCGTTCTTTTTTGGGGTGTTTTAGACGTGTTTTGGGGTCTCCGTTGGGTTTCGTTGGGTTTTCCGTGGTCATCATGGTGGAAAAGGGTAAGTTGCGGGTTTTGGAGAACATCAGGTAGGTTTGGGGGGACTTTGGGGGTGGATTCTTGGTATTTGGGGTTTTCTTCTGCTTTTTTTTCGGGTGATCCCTTTCTTTTTGGGGGTGTTTTTGACGTGTTTTGTGGTCTTTGTTGGGTTTCATTGGGTTCTCGTTTGACGTTAAGGTAAATGGGAGCGGATTGTGGGTTTTGGAGAAGATCATGTGAGTTTAGTGTGTTTTTTGGGGGGCAATGCATAGTTTTTGGTGTTTTATTTCTGATCCCGTTATTTTTTGGGGTGTTTTTGACTTTTTTTTGTGGTCTCCGTTGGGTTTCGTTGGGTTTTCCATGGTCATCATGGTGGAAAATGGTAAATTGTGGGTTTTGGAGAACATCAGGTAGGTTTAGGGTGGTTTTGGGGTGGATCTATGGAATTCGGGCCTTATTCTGTTTTTTTGGGTGATCCTGTTCTTGTTTGCGGTGTTTTTGACGTGTTTTTGTGGTCTCCGTTTGGTTTCGCTGGGTTCTCGATGGTCGTTAAGTTAAATGGGAGTGGATGGTGGGTTTTGCAGAAGATCAGGTGAGTTTAGAGTGGTTTGGGGGTTGGATCCGTACTTTTTGGGGATTTTCTTCCAGTTTTGGGGGTGATCCCGTTCTTGTTTGGGGTGTTTTTGACGTGTTTTGTGGTCTCCATTTGGTTTTGTTGGGTTTTCCATGGTCATCATGGTGGAAAAGTGTAAATTGTGGGTTTTGGAGAAGATCAGGTAGGTTTAGGGTGGTTTTGGGTTGGATCTATGGTTTTGCGGGATTTTCTTCCAGTTTTGTTGTTGATCCCTTTCTTGTTTGGGTGTTTTTGACGTGTTTTGTGGTCTCCGTTGGGTTTCGTTTGGTTTTCCGTGGTCATCCTAGTGGAAAAGAGTAAGTTGTGGGTTTTGGAGAACATCAGGTAGGTTTAGGGTGCTTTTTGGGAGGATATGTGGTATTTGGCATTTTGTTCTATTTTTTGGGTTAATTCTGTTCTTTTTTGGGTGTTTTTGGCGTGTTTTGCGGTCTCTGTTGGGTTTCGTTAGGTTCTCGTTGGTCGTCAAGGTAAATGGGGGTGGATTGTGGGTTTTGGAGAAGATCAGGTTAGTTTACGGCGGTTTGGGGGGGAAATTCATAGTTTTTGGTGTTTTTTCTTCTGATCCCGTTCTTTTTTGGGGTGTTTTAGACGTGTTTTGGGGTCTCCGTTGGGTTTCGTTGGGTTTTCCGTGGTCATCATGGTGGAAAAGGGTAAGTTGCGGGTTTTGGAGAACATCAGGTAGGTTTGGGGGGACTTTGGGGGTGGATTCTTGGTATTTGGGGTTTTCTTCTGCTTTTTTTTCGGGTGATCCCTTTCTTTTTTGGGGTGTTTTTGACGTGTTTTGTGGTCTTTGTTGGGTTTCATTGGGTTCTCGTTTGACGTTAAGGTAAATGGGAGCGGATTGTGGGTTTTGGAGAAGATCATGTGAGTTTAGTGTGTTTTTTGGGGGGCAATGCATAGTTTTTGGTGTTTTTTCTTCTGATCCCGTTCTTTTTTGGGGTGTTTTAGACGTGTTTTGGGGTCTCCGTTGGGTTTCGTTGGGTTTTCCGTGGTCATCATGGTGGAAAATGGTAAATTGTGGGTTTTGGAGAACATCAGGTAGGTTTAGGGTGGTTTTGGGGTGGATCTATGGAATTCGGTCCTTTATTCTGTTTTTTTGGGTGATCCCGTTTTTGTTTGGGGTGTTTTTGACGTGTTTTGGGGTCTCCGTTGGGTTTTGTTGGGTTTTTCGTGGTCATCATGGTGGAAATGCATAAATGGTGGGTTTTGGAGAACATCAGGTAGGTTTAGGATGGTTTTGGGGTGGATCTATGGTTTTGGGGGATTTTCTTCCAGTTTTTGGGTGATCCCATTCGTGTTTGCGGTTATTTTGACATGTTTTGGGGTCTCCGTTGGGTTTCGTTTGGTTTTCCATGGTCATCGTGGTGGAAAAGTGTAAATTGTGGGTTTTGGAGAAGATCAGGTAGGTTTAGGGTGGTTTGGGGGTGGATCTATGGCTTTGGGGGTTTTCTTTCGTTTTTGGGGGTGATCCTGTTCTTGTTTGCGATGTTTTTGACGTGTTTTGGGGGCTCTGTTGGGTTTCGTTGGGTTTTCCATGGTCATCATGGTGGAAAAGGGTAAATTGTGGGTTTTGGAGAAGATCAGGGTGCTTTAGGGTGGTTTTGGGGTGGATCTATGGAATTTGGGCCTTTATTCTGTTTTTTGGGTTGATCCTGTTCTTGTTTGCGGTGTTTTTGACGTGTTTTGGGGTCTCCGTTGGGTTTCGTTGGGTTCTCGTTGGTCGTTAATTTAAATGGGTGTGGATTGTGGGTTTTGCAGAAGATCAGGTGAGTTTAGAGTGGTTTGGGGGTTGGATCCGTGCTTTTTGGAGATTTTCTTCTAGTTTTGGGGGTGATCCCGTTTTTGTTTGGGGTGTTTTTGACGTGTTTTGGGGTCTCCGTTGGGTTTCGTTGGGTTTTCCATGGTCATCATGGTGGAAAAGTGTAAATTGTGGGTTTTGGAGAAGATCAGGTAGGTTTAGGGTGGTTTTGGGGTGGATCTATGGTGTTGGGGATTTTCTTCTAGTTTTGGGGGTGATCCCATTTTTGTTTGGGGTGTTTTTGACGTGTTTTGGGGTCTCCGTTGGGTTTCCTTTGGTTTTCCATGGTCATCGTGGTGGAAAAGGGTAAATTGTGCGTTTTGGAGAAGATCAGGGTGCTTTAGGGTGGTTTTGGGGTGGATCTATAGAATTTGGGCCTTTATTCTGTTTTTTGGGTTGATCCTGTTTTTCTTTGCGGTGTTTTTGACGTGTTTTGGGGTCTCCGTTGGGTTTCGTTGGGTGTTCCATGGTCATCATGGTGGAAAAGTGTAAATTGTGGGTTTTGGAGAAGATCAGGTAGGTTTAGGGTGGTTTTGGGTTGGATCTATGGTTTTGCGGGATTTTCTTCCAGTTTTGTTGTTGATCCCTTTCTTGTTTGGGTGTTTTTGACGTGTTTTGTGGTCTCCGTTGGGTTTCGTTTGGTTTTCCGTGGTCATCCTAGTGGAAAAGAGTAAGTTGTGGGTTTTGGAGAACATCAGGTAGGTTTAGGGTGCTTTTTGGGAGGATATGTGGTATTTGGCATTTTGTTCTATTTTTTGGGTTAATTCTGTTCTTTTTTGGGTGTTTTTGGCGTGTTTTGCGGTCTCTGTTGGGTTTCGTTAGGTTCTCGTTGGTCGTCAAGGTAAATGGGGGTGGATTGTGGGTTTTGGAGAAGATCAGGTTAGTTTACGGCGGTTTGGGGGGGAAATTCATAGTTTTTGGTGTTTTTTCTTCTGATCCCGTTCTTTTTTGGGGTGTTTTAGACGTGTTTTGGGGTCTCCGTTGGGTTTCGTTGGGTTTTCCGTGGTCATCATGGTGGAAAAGGGTAAGTTGCGGGTTTTGGAGAACATCAGGTAGGTTTGGGGGGACTTTGGGGGTGGATTCTTGGTATTTGGGGTTTTCTTCTGCTTTTTTTTCGGGTGATCCCGTTCTTTTTTGGGGTGTTTTTGACGTGTTTTGTGGTCTTTGTTGGGTTTCATTGGGTTCTCGTTTGACGTTAAGGTAAATGGGAGCGGATTGTGGGTTTTGGAGAAGATCATGTGAGTTTAGTGTGTTTTTTGGGGGGCAATGCATAGTTTTTGGTGTTTTTTCTTCTGATCCCGTTATTTTTTGGGGTGTTTTTGACTTTTTTTTGTGGTCTCCGTTGGGTTTCGTTGGGTTTTCCGTGGTCATCATGGTGGAAAATGGTAAATTGTGGGTTTTGGAGAACATCAGGTAGGTTTAGGGTGGTTTTGGGGTGGATCTATGGAATTCGGTCCTTTATTCTGTTTTTTTGGGTGATCCCGTTCTTGTTTGGGGTGTTTTTGACGTGTTTTGGGGTCTCCGTTGGGTTTTGTTGGGTTTTCCGTGGTCATCATGGTGGAAATGCATAAATGGTGGGTTTTGGAGAACATCAGGTAGGTTTAGGATGGTTTTGGGGTGGATCTATGGTTTTGGGGGATTTTCTTCCAGTTTTTGGGTGATCCCATTCGTGTTTGCGGTTATTTTGACATGTTTTGGGGTCTCCGTTGGGTTTCGTTTGGTTTTCCGTGGTCATCATGGTGAAAAAGGGTAAATTGTGGATTTTGGAAAATATTAGGTAGGTTTAGGATGGTTTTGGGGTGGATCTATGGTGTTGGGGGTTTTCTTTCGTTTTTGGGGCTGATCCTGTTCCTTTCCGGGGTGTTTTTGACGTGTTTTGTGGGCTCTGTTGGGTTTCGTTGGGTTTTCCATGGTCATCATGGTGGAAAAGGGTAAATTGTGGGTTTTGGAGAACATCAGGTAGGTTTAGGGTGGTTTTGGGGTGGATCTATGGTTTTGGGGGTTTTCTTTCGTTTTTGGGTGTGATCCTGTTCTTGTTTGCGGTGTTTTTGACGTGTTTTGGGGTCTCCGTTTGGTTTCGTTGGGTTCTCGTTGGTCGTTAATTTAAATGGGTGTGGATTGTGGGTTTTGCAGAAGATCAGGTGAGTTTAGAGTGGTTTTGGGGTTGGATCCGTGCTTTTTGGAGATTTTCTTCTAGTTTTGGGGGTGATCCCGTTTTTGTTTGGGGTGTTTTTGACGTGTTTTGGGGTCTCCGTTGGGTTTCGTTTGGTTTTCCATGGTCATCATGGTGGAAAAGTGTAAATTGTGGGTTTTGGAGAAGATCAGGTAGGTTTAGGGTGGTTTTGGGGTGGATCTATGGTGTTGGGGATTTTCTTCTAGTTTTGGGGGTGATCCCATTTTTGTTTGGGGTGTTTTTGACGTGTTTTGGGGTCTCCGTTGGGTTTCCTTTGGTTTTCCATGGTCATCGTTGTGGAAAAGGGTAAATTGTGCGTTTTGGAGAAGATCAGGGTGCTTTAGGGTGGTTTTGGGGTGGATCTATGGAATTTGGGCCTTTATTCTGTTTTTTGGGTTGATCCTGTTCTTCTTTGCGGTGTTTTTGACGTGTTTTGGGGTCTCCGTTGGGTTTCGTTGGGTGTTCCATGGTCATCATGGTGGAAAAGTGTAAATTGTGGGTTTTGGAGAAGATCAGGTAGGTTTAGGGTGGTTTTGGGTTGGATCTATGGTTTTGCGGGATTTTCTTCCAGTTTTGTTGTTGATCCCTTTCTTGTTTGGGTGTTTTTGACGTGTTTTGTGGTCTCCGTTGGGTTTCGTTTGGTTTTCCGTGGTCATCCTAGTGGAAAAGAGTAAGTTGTGGGTTTTGGAGAACATCAGGTAGGTTTAGGGTGCTTTTTGGGAGGATATGTGGTATTTGGCATTTTGTTCTATTTTTTGGGTTAATTCTGTTCTTTTTTGGGTGTTTTTGGCGTGTTTTGCGGTCTCTGTTGGGTTTCGTTAGGTTCTCGTTGGTCGTCAAGGTAAATGGGGGTGGATTGTGGGTTTTGGAGAAGATCAGGTTAGTTTACGGCGGTTTGGGGGGGAAATTCATAGTTTTTGGTGTTTTTTCTTCTGATCCCGTTCTTTTTTGGGGTGTTTTAGACGTGTTTTGGGGTCTCCGTTGGGTTTCGTTGGGTTTTCCGTGGTCATCATGGTGGAAAAGGGTAAGTTGCGGGTTTTGGAGAACATCAGGTAGGTTTGGGGGGACTTTGGGGGTGGATTCTTGGTATTTGGGGTTTTCTTCTGCTTTTTTTTCGGGTGATCCCTTTCTTTTTTGGGGTGTTTTTGACGTGTTTTGTGGTCTTTGTTGGGTTTCATTGGGTTCTCGTTTGACGTTAAGGTAAATGGGAGCGGATTGTGGGTTTTGGAGAAGATCATGTGAGTTTAGTGTGTTTTTTGGGGGGCAATGCATAGTTTTTGGTGTTTTTTCTTCTGATCCCGTTATTTTTTGGGGTGTTTTTGACTTTTTTTTGTGGTCTCCGTTGGGTTTCGTTGGGTTTTCCGTGGTCATCATGGTGGAAAATGGTAAATTGTGGGTTTTGGAGAACATCAGGTAGGTTTAGGGTGGTTTTGGGGTGGATCTATGGAATTCGGTCCTTTATTCTGTTTTTTTGGGTGATCCCGTTCTTGTTTGGGGTGTTTTTGACGTGTTTTGGGGTCTCCGTTGGGTTTTGTTGGGTTTTCCGTGGTCATCATGGTGGAAATGCATAAATGGTGGGTTTTGGAGAACATCAGGTAGGTTTAGGATGGTTTTGGGGTGGATCTATGGTTTTGGGGGATTTTCTTCCAGTTTTTGGGTGATCCCATTCGTGTTTGCGGTTATTTTGACATGTTTTGGGGTCTCCGTTGGGTTTCGTTTGGTTTTCCGTGGTCATCATGGTGGAAAAGGGTCAATTGTGGGTTTTGGAGAACATCAGGTAGGTTTAGGGTGGTTTTGGGGTGGATCTATGGTTTTGGGGGTTTTCTTTCGTTTTTGGGTGTGATCCTGTTCTTGTTTGCGGTGTTTTTGACGTGTTTTGGGGTCTCCGTTGGGTTTCGTTGGGTTCTCGTTGGTCGTTAATTTAAATGGGTGTGGATTGTGGGTTTTGCAGAAGATCAGGTGAGTTTAGAGTGGTTTGGGGGTTGGATCCGTGCTTTTTGGAGATTTTCTTCTAGTTTTGGGGGTGATCCCGTTTTTGTTTGGGGTGTTTTTGACGTGTTTTGGGGTCTCCGTTGGGTTTCGTTTGGTTTTCCATGGTCATCATGGTGGAAAAGTGTAAATTGTGGGTTTTGGAGAAGATCAGGTAGGTTTAGGGTGGTTTTGGGGTGGATCTATGGTGTTGGGGATTTTCTTCTAGTTTTGGGGGTGATCCCATTTTTGTTTGGGGTGTTTTTGACGTGTTTTGGGGTCTCCGTTGGGTTTCCTTTGGTTTTCCATGGTCATCGTGGTGGAAAAGGGTAAATTGTGCGTTTTGGAGAAGATCAGGGTGCTTTAGGGTGGTTTTGGGGTGGATCTATGGAATTTGGGCCTTTATTCTGTTTTTTGGGTTGATCCTGTTCTTCTTTGCGGTGTTTTTGACGTGTTTTGGGGTCTCCGTTGGGTTTTGTTGGGTTTTCCGTGGTCATCATGGTGGAAATGCATAAATGGTGGGTTTTGGAGAACATCAGGTAGGTTTAGGATGGTTTTGGGGTGGATCTATGGTTTTGGGGGATTTTCTTCCAGTTTTTGGGTGATCCCATTCGTGTTTGCGGTTATTTTGACATGTTTTGGGGTCTCCGTTGGGTTTCGTTTGGTTTTCCGTGGTCATCATGGTGAAAAAGGGTAAATTGTGGGTTTTGGAAAAGATTAGGTAGGTTTAGGATGGTTTTGGGGTGGATCTATGGTGTTGGGGGTTTTCTTTCGTTTTTGGGGCTGATCCTGTTCCTTTCCGGGGTGTTTTTGACGTGTTTTGTGGGCTCTGTTGGGTTTCGTTGGGTTTTCCATGGTCATCATGGTGGAAAAGGGTCAATTGTGGGTTTTGGAGAACATCAGGTAGGTTTAGGGTGGTTTTGGGGTGGATCTATGGTTTTGGGGGTTTTCTTTCGTTTTTGGGTGTGATCCTGTTCTTGTTTGCGGTGTTTTTGACGTGTTTTGGGGTCTCCGTTTGGTTTCGTTGGGTTCTCGTTGGTCGTTAATTTAAATGGGTGTGGATTGTGGGTTTTGCAGAAGATCAGGTGAGTTTAGAGTGGTTTGGGGGTTGGATCCGTACTTTTGGGGGATTTTCTTCCAGTTTTGGGGGTGATCCCGTTCTTGTTTGGGGTGTTTTTGACATATTTTGGGATCTCCGTTGGGTTTTGTTGGGTTTTCCGTGTTCATCGTGGTGGAAAAGGGTAAATTGTGGGTTTTGGAGAAGACCAGGTAGGTTTAGGGTGGTTTTGGGGTGGATCTATGGCTTTGGGGGTTTTCTTTCGTTTTTGGGTGTGATCCTGTTCTTGTTTGCGGTGTTTTTGACGTGTTTTGGGGTCTCCGTTTGGTTTCGTCGTGTTCTCGTTGGTCGTTAAGTTAAATGGGAGTGTATGGTGGGTTTTGCAGAAGATCAGGTGAGTTTAGAGTGGTTTGGGGGTTGGATCCGTACTTTTTGGGGATTTTCTTCCAGTTTTGGGGGTGATCCCATTCGTGTTTGCGGTGTTTTTGACGTGTTTTGTGGTCTCTGTTGGGTTTCGTTTGGTTTTCCGTGGTCATCCTAGTGGAAAAGAGTAAGTTGTGGGTTTTGGAGAACATCAGGTAGGTTTAGGGTGCTTTTCGGGAGGATATGTGGTATTTGGCATTTTGTTCTATTTTTGGGGTTAATTCTGTTCTTTTTTGGGTAATTTTTGGCGTGTTTTTGCGGTCTCTGTTGGGTTTCGTTGTGTTCTCGTTGGTCGTTAAGTTAAATGGGAGTGGATGGTGGGTTTTGCAGAAGATCAGGTAAGTGTAGGGTGGTTTGAGGGTTGGATCCGTGCTTTTTGGGATTTTCGTTCGTTTTTGGTTGTGATCCCGTTCTTGTTTGGGGTGTTTTTGTCGTTTTTTGGGGTCTCCGTTGGGTTTCGTTGGGTTTTCCATGGTCATCATGGTGGAAAAGTGTAAATTGTGGGTTTTGGAGAACATCAGGTAAGTTTAGGGTGGTTTTGGGGTGGATCTGTGGTTTTGGGGGATTTTCTTCCAGTTTTGTTGTTGATCCCGTTCTTGTTTGGGTGTTTTTGACATGTTTTGTGGTCTCCGTTGGGTTTCGTTTGGTTTTCCGTGGTCATCCTAGTGGAAAAGAGTAAGTTGTGGGTTTGGAGAACATCAGGTAGGTTTAGGGTGCTTTTCGGGAGGATATGTGGTATTTGGAATTTTGTTCTATTTATTGGGTTAATTCTGTTCTTTTTTGGGTGTTTTTGGCGTGTTTTGCGGTCTCTGTTGGGTTTCGTTTGTTCTCGTTTGTCGTCAAGGTAAATGGGAGTGGATTGTGGGTTTTGGAGAAGATCAGGTTAGTTTACGGCGGTTTGGGGGGGAAATTCATAGTTTTTGGTGTTTTTTCTTCTGATCCCATTCTTTTTGGGGTGTTTTAGACGTGTTTTGGGGTCTCCGTTAGGTTTCGTTGGGTTTTTCCGTGGTCATCATGGTGGAAAAGGTTAAATTGTGGGTTTTGGAGAAGATCAGGTAGGTTTAGGGTGGTTTGGGGTGGATCTATGGCTTTGGGGGTTTTCTTTCGTTTTTGGGTGTGATCCTGTTCTTGTTTGCGGTGTTTTTGACGTGTTTTGGGGTCTCCGTTTGGTTTCGTTGTGTTCTTGTTGGTCGTTAAGTTAAATGGGAGTGGATGGTGGGTTTTGCAGAAGATCAGGTGAGTTTAGAGTGGTTTGGGGGTTGGATCCGTACTTTTTGGGGATTTTCTTCCAGTTTTGGCGGTGATCCCGTTCTTGTTTGCGGTGTTTTTGACGTGTTTTGTGGTCTCCGTTGGGTTTCGTTGGGTTCTCGTTGGTCGTTAATTTAAATGGGTGTGGATTGTGGGTTTTGCAGAAGATCAGGTGAGTTTAGAGTGGTTTGGGGGTTGGATCCGTGCTTTTTGGGGATTTTCTTCCAGTTTTGGGGGTGATCCCGTTTTTGTTTGGGGTGTTTTTGACGTGTTTTGGGGTCTCCGTTGGGTTTCGTTTGGTTTTCCATGGTCATCGTGGTGGAAAAGGGTAAATTGTGGGTTTTTGGAGAAGATCAGGTAGGTTTAGGGTGGTTTGGGGGTGGATCTATGGTGTTGGGGGTTTTCTTTCGTTTTTGGGGGTGATCCTGTTCTTGTTTGCGATGTTTTTGACGTGTTTTGGGGGCTCTGTTGGGTTTCGTTGGGTTTTCCATGGTCATCATGGTGGAAAAGGGTAAATTGTGCGTTTTGGAGAAGATCAGGGTGCTTTAGGGTGGTTTTGGGGTGGATCTATGGAATTTGGGCCTTTATTCTGTTTTTTGGGTTGATCCTGTTCTTCTTTGCGGTGTTTCTGACGTGTTTTGGGGTCTCCGTTGGGTTTCGTTGGGTTTTCCATGGTCATCATGGTGGAAAAGGGTAAATTGTTGGTTTTGGAGAACATCAGGTAGTTTTAGGGTGGTTTTGGGGTGGATCTATAGTTTTGAGGGGTTTACTTCCAGTTTGGGGGTGATCCCTTTCTTTTTTGGGGTGTTTTTGACGTGGTTTGGGGTCTCCGTTGGGTTTCATTGGCTTCTCGTTGGTCGTTAAGTTAAATGGGTGTGGATTGTGGGTTTTGGAGAAGATCAGGTGAGTTTAGTGTGTTTTGGGGGGGGAAATTCATAGTTTTTGGTGTTTTTTCTTCTGATCCCGTTCTTTTTTGGGGTGTTTTTGACGTGTTTTGGGGTCTCTGTTGCGTTTCGTTGGCTTCTCGTTGGTCGTTAATTTAAATGGGTTTGGATTGTGGGTTTTGGAGAAGATCATGTCAGTTTAGAGTGGTTTGGGGGTTGGATCCGTGCTTTTTGGGGATTTTCTTCTAGTTTTGGGGGTGATCCTGTTCTTTTTTGGTGTGTTTTTGACATATTTTGGGGTCTCCGTTGGGTTTTGTTGGGTTTTCCGTGTTCATCGTGGTGGAAAAGGGTATTTTGTGGGTTTTCGAGAAGATCAGGTAGGTTTAGGGTGGTTTTGGGGTGGATCCATGGTGTTGGGGGTTTTCTTTCGTTTTCGGGGGTGATCCTGTTCCTTTCTGGGGTGTTTTTGACGTGTTTGGGGTCTCCGTTGGGTTTCGTTGGGTTTTCCATGGTCATCATGGTGGAAAAGGGTAAATGGTGGGTTTTGGAGAACATCAGGTAGGTTTAGGGTGGTTTTGAGGTGCATCTATAGTTTTGTGGGGTTTTCTTCCAGATTTGGGGGTGATCCCGTTCTTGTTTGGGGTGTTTTTGACGTGTTTTGGGGTCTCCGTTGGGTTTTGTTGGCTTATCGTTGGTCGTTAATTTAAATGGGTGTGGATTGTGGGTTTTGGAGAAGATCAGGTGAGTTTAGTGTGGTTTTGGGGGGCAATTCATAGTTTTTGGTGTTTTTTCTTCTGATCCCGTTCTTGTTTGGGGTGTTTTAGACGTGTTTTCCTGTCTCCGTTGCGTTTCGTTGGGTGTTCCGTGGTCATCATGGTGGAAAAGGGTAAATTGTGGGTTTTGGAGAACATCAGGTAGAATTAGGGTGGTTTTGAGGTGGATCTGTGGTTTTGACGGGCTTTCTTCCAGTTTTTGGGTGATCCCATTTGTGTTTGCGGTGGTTTTGACGTGTTTTGGGGTCTCCGTTGGGTTTCGTTTGGTTTTCCGTGGTCATTATGGTGGAAAAGGGTATGTTGCGGGTTTTGGAGAACATCAGGTAGGTATAGGGTGATTTTTGGGGTGGATCTATGGTTTTGGGGGATTTTCTTCCAGTTTTGGGGGTGATCCCGTTCTTGTTTGGGGTGTTTTTGACGTGTTTTGGGGTCTCCGTTGGGTTTCGTTTGGTTTTCCGTGGTCATCATGGTGGAAAAGGGTAAGTTGCGGGTTTTGGAGAACATCAGGTAGGTTTGGGGGGACTTTGGGGTTGGATTCTTGGTATTTGGGGTTTTCTTTTCTTTTTTTGGGGTGATCCCTTTCTTTTTTGGGGTGTTTTTTACGTGTTTTGCGGTCTTTGTTGGGTTTCATTTGGTTCTCGTTTGACATTAAGGTAAATGGGAGCGGACTGTGGGTTTTGGAGAAGATCATGTGAGTTTAGTGTGGTTTTTAGGGGGCAATTCATAGTTTTTGGTGTTTTTTCTTCTGATCCCGTTCTTGTTTGGGGTGTTTTAGACGTGTTTTGGGGTCTCCGTTGGGTTTCGTTGGGTTTTCTGTGGTCATCATAGTGGAAAAGGGTAAATTGTGGGTTTTGGAGAACATCAGGTAGGTTTAGGGTGGTTTTGGGATGGATCTATGGTGTTGGGGGTTTTATTTCGTTTTGGGGGTTGATCCTGTTCCTTTCTGGGGTGTTTTTGACGTGTTTTGGGGTCTCTGTTGTGTTTTGTTGGGTTTTCCTTGGTCATCATGGTGGAAAACGGTAAATTGTGGGTTTTGGAGAAGATCAGGTAGGTTTAGGGTGGTTTTGGGGTGGATCTATGGTTTTGGGGGTTTTCTTTCGTTTTTGGGTGTGATCCTGTTCTTGTTTGGGGTGTTTTTGACGTGTTTTGGGGTCTCCATTGGGTTTTGTTGGGTTTTCCGTGGTCATCAGGTGGAAAAGGGTAAGTTGCGGGTTTTGGAGAACATCAGGTAGGTTTGGGGGGACTTTGGGGTTGGATTCTTGGTATTTGGGGTTTTCTTTTCTTTTTTTGGGGTGATCCCTTTCTTTTTTAGGGTGTTTTTGACGTGTTTTGCGGTCTTTGTTGGGTTTCATTGGGTTCTCATTTGACATTAAGGTAAATGGGAGCGGATTGTGGGTTTTGGAGAAGATCATGTGAGTTTAGTGTGGTTTTTGGGGGGCAATTCATAGTTTTTGGCGTTTTTTCTTCTGATCCCATTCTTGTTTGGGGTGTTTTAGACGTGTTTTGGGGTCTCCGTTGGGTTTCGTTGGGTTTTCCGTGGTCATCATGGTGGAAAAGGGTAAATTGTGGGTTTTGGAGAACATCAGGTAGGTTTAGGGTGGTTTTGGGATGGATCTATGGTGTTGGGGGTTTTATTTCGTTTTGGGGGGTGATCCTGTTCCTTTCTGGGGTGTTTTTGACGTGTTTTGGGGTCTCCGTTGGGTTTCGTTGGGTTTTCCGTGGTCATCATGGTTGAAAAATGGTAAATTGTGGGTTTTGGAGAACATCAGGTAGGTTTAGGGTGCTTTTCGGGAGGATATGTGGTATTTGGAATTTTGTTCTATTTATTGGGTTAATTCTGTTCTTTTTTGGGTGTTTTTGGCGTGTTTTGCGGTCTCTGTTGGGTTTCGTTTGTTCTCGTTTGTCGTCAAGGTAAATGGGGGTGGATTGTGGGTTTTGGAGAAGATCAGGTTAGTTTACGGCGGTTTGGGGGGGAAATTCATAGTTTTTGGTGTTTTTTCTTCTGATCCCGTTTCTTTTTTGGGGTGTTTTAGACGTGTTTTGGGGTCTCCGTTGGGTTTCGTTGGGTTTTCCGTGGTCATCATGGTGGAAAAGGGTAAATTGTGGGTTTTGGAGAACATCAGGTAGGTTTAGGGTGGTTTGGGGTGGATCTATGGCTTTGGGGGTTTTCCTTCGTTTTTGGGTGTGATCCTGTTCTTGTTTGCGGTGTTTTTGACGTGTTTTGGGGTCTCCGTTTGGTTTCGTTGTGTTCTTGTTGGTCATTAAGTTAAATGGGAGTGGATGGTGGGTTTTGCAGAAGATCAGGTGAGTTTAGAGTGGTTTGGGGGTTGGATCCGTACTTTTTGGGGATTTTCTTCCAGTTTTGGCGGTGATCCCGTTCTTGTTTGCGGTGTTTTTGACGTGTTTTGGGGTCTCTGTTGGGTTTCGTTGGGTTTTCCATGGTCATCGTGGTGGGAAAGGGTAAATTGTGGGTTTTGGAGAAGATCAGGTAGGTTTAGGGTGGTTTGGGGGTGGATCTATGGTGTTGGGGGTTTTCTTTCGTTTTTGGGGGTGATCCTGTTCTTGTTTGCGATGTTTTTGACGTGTTTTGGGGGCTCTGTTGGGTTTCGTTGGGTTTTCCATGGTCATCATGGTGGAAAAGGGTAAAATGTGGGTTTTGGAGAGGATCAGGGTGCTTTAGGGTGGTTTTGGGGTGGATCTATGGAATTTGGGCCTTTATTCTGTTTTTTGGGTTGATCCTGTTCTTCTTTGCGGTGTTTCTGACGTGTTTTGGGGTCTCCGTTGGGTTTCGTTGGGTTTTCCATGGTCATCATGGTGGAAAAGGGTAAATTGTTGGTTTTGGAGAACATCAGGTAGTTTTAGGGTGGTTTTGGGGTGGATCTATAGTTTTGAGGGGTTTACTTCCAGTTTTGGGGGTGATCCCTTTCTTTTTTTGGGGTGGTTTTTTTGACGTGTTTTGGGGTCTCCGTTGGGTTTCGTTGGCTTCTCGTTGGTCGTTAAGTTAAATGGGTGTGGATTGTGGGTTTTGGAGAAGATCAGGTGAGTTTAGTGTGTTTTGGGGGGGGAAATTCATAGTTTTTGGTGTTTTTTCTTCTGATCCCGTTCTTTTTGGGGTGTTTTTGACGTGTTTTGGGGTCTCCGTTGCGTTTATTTGGCTTCTCGTTGGTCGTTAATTTAAATGGGTTTGGATTGTGGGTTTTGGAGAAGATCATGTCAGTTTAGAGTGGTTTGGGGGTTGGATCCGTGCTTTTTGGGGATTTTCTTCTAGTTTTGGGGGTGATCCTGTTCTTTTTTGGTGTGTTTTTGACATATTTTGGGGTCTCCGTTGGGTTTTGTTGGGTTTTCCGTGTTCATCGTGGTGGAAAAGGGTATTTTGTGGGTTTTCGAGAAGATCAGGTAGGTTTAGGGTGGTTTTGGGGTGGATCCATGGTGTTGGGGGTTTTCTTTCGTTTTCGGGGGTGATCCTGTTCCTTTCTGGGGTGTTTTTGACGTGTTTTAGGGTCTCTGTTGTGTTTCGTTGGGTTTTCCTTGGTCATCATGTTGGAAAAGGGTCAATTGTGGGTTTTGGAGAAGATCAGGTAGGTTTAGGGTGGTTTTGGGGTGGATCTATGGAATTTGGGCCTTTATTCTGTTTTTTGGGATGATCCTGGTCTTGTTTGCATTGTTTTTGACGTGTTTTGGGGTCTCCGTTGGGTTTCGTTGGGTTCTCGTTGGTCGTTAAGTTAAATGGGAGTGGATGGTGGGTTTTGCAGAAGATCAGGTGAGTTTAGGGTGGTTTGGGGGTTGGATCCGTGCTTTTTGGGGATTTTCTTCCAGTTTTGGGGGTGATCCCGTTCTTGTTTGGGGTGTTTTTGTCGTTTTTTGGGGTCTCCATTGGGTTTCGTTGGGTTTTCCATGGTCATCATGGTTGAAAATGGTAAATTGTGGGTTTTGGAGAAGATCAGGTAGGTTTAGGGTGGTTTTGGGGTGGATCTATGGTTTTGGGTTATTTTCTTCCAGTTTTGTTGTTGATCCCGTTCTTGTTTGGGTGTTTTTGACGTGTTTTGTGGTCTCCGTTGGGTTTCGTTTGGTTTTCTGTGGTCATCCTAGTGGAAAAGAGTAAGTTGTGGGTTTTGGAGAACATCAGGTAGGTTTAGGGTGCTTTTCGGGAGGATATGTGGTATTTGGCATTTTGTTCTATTTTTTGGGTTAATTCTGTTCTTTTTTGGGTGTTTTTGGCGTGTTTTGCGGTCTCTGTTGGGTTTCGTTAGGTTCTCGTTGGTCGTCAAGGTAAATGGGAGTGGATTGTGGGTTTTGGAGAAGATCAGGTTAGTTTACAGCGGTTTGGGGGGGAAATTCATAGTTTTTGGTGTTTTTCTTCTGATCCCGTTCTTTTTTGGGGTGTTTTAGACGTGTTTTGGGGTCTCCGTTGGGTTTCGTTGGGTTTTCCGTGGTCATCATGGTGGAAAAGGGTAAATTGTGGGTTTTGGAGAACATCAGGTAGGTTTAGGGTGGTTTTGAGGTGGATCTATAGTTTTGAGGGGTTTTCTTCCAGCTTTTTGAGTGATCCCATTCGTGTTTGCGGTGATTTTGACGTGTTTTGGGGTCTCCGTTGGGTTTCGTTTGGTTTTCCGTGGTCATCATGGTGGAAAAGGGTAAGTTGCGGGTTTTGGAGAACATCAGGTAGGTTTGGGGGGACTTTGGGGGTGGATTCTTGGTATTTGGGTTTTTCTTTTCTTTTTTGGGGGTGATCCCTTTCTTTTTTGGAGTTTTTTTGATGTGTTTTGCGGTCTTTGTTGGGTTTCATTGGGTTCTGGTTTGACGTTAAGGTAAATGGGAGCGGATTGTGCGTTTTGGAGAAGATCATGTGAGTTTAGTGTGGTTTTTGGGGGGCAATTCATAGTTTTTGGTGTTTTTTCTTCTGATCCCGTTCTTTTTTGGGGTGTTTTAGACGTGTTTTGGGGTCTGCGTTGGGTTTCGTTGGGTTTTCCCTGGTCATCATGGTGGAAAAGGGTAAATTGTGGGTTTTGGAGAACATCAGGTAGGTTTAGGGTGGTTTTGAGGTGGATCTATAGTTTTGGGTGTTTTCTTTCGTTTTTGGGGGTGATCCTGTTCCTTTCTGGGGTGTTTTTGACGTGTTTTGGGATCTCCGTTGGGTTTCGCTTTGTTCTCGATGGTCGTTAAGTTAAATGGGAGTGGATGGTGGGTTTTGCAGAAGATCAGGTAAGTTTAGGGTGGTTTGGGGGTTGGATCCGTGCTTTTTGGGGATTTTCGTTCGTATTTGGTTGTGATCCCGTTCTTTTTTGGGGTGTTTTTAATTTTTTGTTTGTGGTCTCCGTTGGGTTTTGTTGGGTTTTCCCTGGTCATCATGGTGGAAAATGGTAAATTGTGGGTTTTGGAGAAGATCAGGTAGGTTTAGGGTGGTTTTGGGGTGGATCTATGGTTTTGGGGGTTTTCTTTCGTTTTTGGGTGTGATCCTGTTCTTGTTTGCGGTGTTTTGACGTGTTTTGGGGTCTCCGTTGGGTTTCGTTGGGTTCTCGTTGGTCGTTAATTTAAATGGGTGTGGATTGTGGGTTTTGCAGAAGATCAGGTGAGTTTAGAGTGGTTTGGGGGTTGGATCCGTGCTTTTTGGGGATTTTCTTCCAGTTTTGGGGGTGATCCCGTTTTTGTTTGGGGTGTTTTTGACGTGTTTTGGGGTCTCCGTTGGGTTTCGTTTGGTTTTCCCTGGTCATCATGGTGGAAAAGGGTAAATTGTGGGTTTTGGAGAAGATCAGGGTGCTTTAGGGTGGTTTTGGGGTGGATCTATGGAACTTGGGCCTTTATTCTGTTTTTTGGGTTGATCCTGTTCTTCTTTGCGGTGTTTTTGACGTGTTTTGGGGTCTCCGTTGGGTTTTGTTGGGTTTTGCGTGGTCAACATGTTGGAAAAAGGTCAATTGTGGGTTTTGGAGGAGGTCAGGGTGCTTTAGGGTGGTTTTGGGGTGGATCTATGGAATTCGGGCCTTTATTCTGTTTTTTGGGTGATCCTGTTCTTGTTTCGGGTGTTTTTGACGTGTTTGGGGTCTCCGTTGGGTTCGCTGGGTTCTCAATGGTCGTTAAGTTAAATGGGAGTGGATGGTGGGTTTTGCAGAAGATCAGGTAAGTTTAGGGTGGTTTGGGGGTTGGATCCGTGCTTTTTGGGGATTTTCGTTCGTTTTTGGTTGTGATCCCGTTCTTTTTTGGGGTGTTTTTAATTTTTTGTTTGTGGTCTCCTTTGGGTTTTGTTGGGTTTTCCCTGGTCATCATGGTGGAAAACGGTAAATTGTGGGTTTTGGAGAAGATCAGGTAGGTTTAGGGTGGTTTTGGGGTGGATCTATGGTTTTGGGGGTTTTCTTTCGTTTTTGGGTGTGATCCTGTTCTTGTTTGCGGTGTTTTTGACGTGTTTTGGGGTCTCCGTTGGGTTTTGTTGGGTTCTCGTTGGTCGTTAATTTAAATGGGTGTGGATTGTGGGTTTTGGAGAAGATCAGGTGAGTTTAGTGTGGTTTTGGGGGGCAATTCATAGTTTTTGGTGTTTTTTCTTCTGATCCCGTTCTTTTTTGGGGTGTTTTAGACGTGTTTTCCTGTCTCCGTTGCGTTTCGTTGGGTGTTCCGTGGTCATCATGGTGGAAAAGGGTAAATTGTGGATTTTGCAGAACATCAGGTAGAATTAGGGTGGTTTTGAGGTGGATCTATGGTTTTGACGGGCTTTCTTCCAGTTTTTGGGTGATCCCATTTGTGTTTGCGGTGGTTTTGACGTGTTTTGGGGTCTCCGTTGTGTTTTGTTTGGTTTTCCGTGGTCATTATGGTGGAAAAGGGTATGTTGCGGGTTTTGGAGAACATCAGGTAGGTATAGGGTGATTTTTGGGGTGGATCTATGGTTTTGGGGATTTTCTTCCAGTTTTTGGGGGTGATCCCGTTCTTGTTTGGGGTGTTTTTGACGTGTTTTGGGGTCTCCGTTGGGTTTCGTTTGGTTTTCCGTGGTCATCATGGTGGAAAAGGGTAAATTGTGGGTTTTGGAAAAGATTAGGTAGGTTTAGGATGGTTTTGGGGTGGATCTATGGTGTTGGGGGTTTTCTTTCGTTTTTGGGGGTGATCCTGTTCCTTTCTGGGGTGTTTTTGACGTGTTTTGTGGTCTCTGTTGTGTTTTGTTGGGTTTTCCTTGGTCATCATGGTGGAAACGGTAAATTGTGGGTTTTGGAGAAGATCAGGTAGGTTTAGGGTGGTTTTGGGGTGGATCTATTGCTTTGGGGGTTTTCTTTCGTTTTTGGGTGTGATCCTGTTCTTGTTTGGGGTGTTTTTGACGTGTTTTGGGGTCTCCATTTGGTTTCGTTGTGTTCTCGTTGGTCGTTAAGTTAAATGGGAGTGGATGGTGGGTTTTGCATAAGATCAGGTGAGTTTAGAGTGGTTTGGGGGTTGGATCCGTACTTTTGGGGGATTTTCTTCCAGTTTTGGAAGTGATCCCGTTCTTGTTTGGGTGTTTTTGACGTGTTTTGTGGTCTCCATTTGGTTTTGTTGGGTTTTCCATGGTCATCATGGTGGAAAAGTGTAAATTGTGGGTTTTGGAGAAGATCAGGTAGGTTTAGGGTGGTTTTGGGTTGGATCTATGGTTTTGCGGGATTTTCTTCCAGTTTTGTTGTTGATCCCTTTCTTGTTTGGGTGTTTTTGACGTGTTTTGTGGTCTCCGTTGGGTTTCGTTTGGTTTTCCGTGGTCATCCTAGTGGAAAAGAGTAAGTTGTGGGTTTTGGAGAACATCAGGTAGGTTTAGGGTGCTTTTTGGGAGGATATGTGGTATTTGGCATTTTGTTCTATTTTTTTGGGTTAATTCTGTTCTTTTTTGGGTGTTTTTGGCGTGTTTTGCGGTCTCTGTTGGGTTTCGTTAGGTTCTCGTTGGTCGTCAAGGTAAATGGGGGTGGATTGTGGGTTTTGGAGAAGATCAGGTTAGTTTACGGCGGTTTGGGGGGGAAATTCATAGTTTTTGGTGTTTTTTCTTCTGATCCCGTTCTTTTTTGGGGTGTTTTAGACGTGTTTTGGGTCTCCGTTGGGTTTCGTTGGGTTTTCCGTGGTCATCATGGTGGAAAAGGTAAGTTGCGGGTTTTGGAGAACATCAGGTAGGTTTGGGGGGACTTTGGGGGTGGATTCTTGGTATTTGGGGTTTTCTTCTGCTTTTTTTTCGGGTGATCCCTTTCTTTTTTGGGGTGTTTTTGACGTGTTTTGTGGTCTTTGTTGGGTTTCATTGGGTTCTCGTTTGACGTTAAGGTAAATGGGAGCGGATTGTGGGTTTTGGAGAAGATCATGTGAGTTTAGTGTGTTTTTTGGGGGGCAATGCATAGTTTTTGGTGTTTTATTTCTGATCCCGTTATTTTTTGGGGTGTTTTTGACTTTTTTTTGTGGTCTCCGTTGGGTTTCGTTGGGTTTTCCATGGTCATCATGGTGGAAAATGGTAAATTGTGGGTTTTGGAGAACATCAGGTAGGTTTAGGGTGGTTTTGGGGTGGATCTATGGAATTCGGGCCTTTATTCTGTTTTTTTGGGTGATCCTGTTCTTGTTTGCGGTGTTTTTGACGTGTTTTGGTGGTCTCCGTTTGGTTTCGCTGGGTTCTCGATGGTCGTTAAGTTAAATGGGAGTGGATGGTGGGTTTTGCAGAAGATCAGGTGAGTTTAGAGTGGTTTGGGGGTTGGATCCGTACTTTTTGGGGATTTTCTTCCAGTTTTGGGGGTGATCCCGTTCTTGTTTGGGGTGTTTTTGACATGTTTTGTGGTCTCCATTTGGTTTTGTTGGGTTTTCCATGGTCATCATGGTGGAAAAGTGTAAATTGTGGGTTTTGGAGAAGATCAGGTAGGTTTAGGGTGGTTTTGGGTTGGATCTATGGTTTTGCGGGATTTTCTTCCAGTTTTGTTGTTGATCCCTTTCTTGTTTGGGTGTTTTTGACGTGTTTTGTGGTCTCCGTTGGGTTTCGTTTGGTTTTCCGTGGTCATCCTAGTGGAAAAGAGTAAGTTGTGGGTTTTGGAGAACATCAGGTAGGTTTAGGGTGCTTTTTGGGAGGATATGTGGTATTTGGCATTTTGTTCTATTTTTTGGGTTAATTCTGTTCTTTTTTGGGTGTTTTTGGCGTGTTTTGCGGTCTCTGTTGGGTTTCGTTAGGTTCTCGTTGGTCGTCAAGGTAAATGGGGGTGGATTGTGGGTTTTGGAGAAGATCAGGTTAGTTTACGGCGGTTTGGGGGGGAAATTCATAGTTTTTGGTGTTTTTTCTTCTGATCCCGTTCTTTTTTGGGGTGTTTTAGACGTGTTTTGGGGTCTCCGTTGGGTTTCGTTGGGTTTTCCGTGGTCATCATGGTGGAAAAGCGTAAGTTGCGGGTTTTGGAGAACATCAGGTAGGTTTGGGGGGACTTTGGGGGTGGATTCTTGGTATTTGGGGTTTTCTTCTGCTTTTTTTTCGGGTGATCCCTTTCTTTTTTGGGGTGTTTTTGACGTGTTTTGTGGTCTTTGTTGGGTTTCATTGGGTTCTCGTTTGACGTTAAGGTAAATGGGAGCGGATTGTGGGTTTTGGAGAAGATCATGTGAGTTTAGTGTGTTTTTTGGGGGGCAATGCATAGTTTTTGGTGTTTTTTCTTCTGATCCCGTTATTTTTTGGGGTGTTTTTGACTTTTTTTTGTGGTCTCCGTTGGGTTTCGTTGGGTTTTCCGTGGTCATCATGGTGGAAAATGGTAAATTGTGGGTTTTGGAGAACATCAGGTAGGTTTAGGGTGGTTTTGGGGTGGATCTATGGAATTCGGTCCTTTATTCTGTTTTTTTGGGTGATCCCGTTCTTGTTTGGGGTGTTTTTGACGTGTTTTGGGGTCTCCGTTGGGTTTTGTTGGGTTTTTCGTGGTCATCATGGTGGAAATGCATAAATGGTGGGTTTTGGAGAACATCAGGTAGGTTTAGGATGGTTTTGGGGTGGATCTATGGTTTTGGGGGATTTTCTTCCAGTTTTTGGGTGATCCCATTCGTGTTTGCGGTTATTTTGACATGTTTTGGGGTCTCCGTTGGGTTTCGTTTGGTTTTCCATGGTCATCGTGGTGGAAAAGTGTAAATTGTGGGTTTTGGAGAAGATCAGGTAGGTTTAGGGTGGTTTGGGGGTGGATCTATGGTGTTGGGGGTTTTCTTTCGTTTTTGGGGGTGATCCTGTTCTTGTTTGCGATGTTTTTGACGTGTTTTGGGGGCTCTGTTGGGTTTCGTTGGGTTTTCCATGGTCATCATGGTGGAAAAGGGTAAATTGTGGGTTTTGGAGAAGATCAGGGTGCTTTAGGGTGGTTTTGGGGTGGATCTATGGAATTTGGGCCTTTATTCTGTTTTTTGGGTTGATCCTGTTCTTCTTTGCGGTGTTTCTGACGTGTTTTGGGGTCTCCGTTGGGTTTCGTTGGGTTCTCGTTGGTCGTTAATTTAAATGGGTGTGGATTGTGGGTTTTGCAGAAGATCAGGTGAGTTTAGAGTGGTTTGGGGGTTGGATCCGTGCTTTTTGGGGATTTTCTTCTAGTTTTGGGGGTGATCCCGTTTTTGTTTGGGGTGTTTTTGACGTGTTTTGGGGTCTCCGTTGGGTTTCGTTGGGTTTTCCATGGTCATCATGGTGGAAAAGTGTAAATTGTGGGTTTTGGAGAAGATCAGGTAGGTTTAGGGTGGTTTTGGGGTGGATCTATGGTGTTGGGGATTTTCTTCTAGTTTTGGGGGTGATCCCATTTTTGTTTGGGGTGTTTTTGACGTGTTTTGGGGTCTCCGTTGGGTTTCCTTTGGTTTTCCATGGTCATCGTGGTGGAAAAGGGTAAATTGTGCGTTTTGGAGAAGATCAGGGTGCTTTAGGGTGGTTTTGGGGTGGATCTATAGAATTTGGGCCTTTATTCTGTTTTTTGGGTTGATCCTGTTCTTCTTTGCGGTGTTTTTGACGTGTTTTGGGGTCTCCGTTGGGTTTCGTTGGGTGTTCCATGGTCATCATGGTGGAAAAGTGTAAATTGTGGGTTTTGGAGAAGATCAGGTAGGTTTAGGGTGGTTTTGGGTTGGATCTATGGTTTTGCGGGATTTTCTTCCAGTTTTGTTGTTGATCCCTTTCTTGTTTGGGTGTTTTTGACGTGTTTTGTGGTCTCCGTTGGGTTTCGTTTGGTTTTCCGTGGTCATCCTAGTGGAAAAGAGTAAGTTGTGGGTTTTGGAGAACATCAGGTAGGTTTAGGGTGCTTTTTGGGAGGATATGTGGTATTTGGCATTTTGTTCTATTTTTTGGGTTAATTCTGTTCTTTTTTGGGTGTTTTTGGCGTGTTTTGCGGTCTCTGTTGGGTTTCGTTAGGTTCTCGTTGGTCGTCAACGTAAATGGGGGTGGATTGTGGGTTTTGGAGAAGATCAGGTTAGTTTACGGCGGTTTGGGGGGGAAATTCATAGTTTTTGGTGTTTTTTCTTCTGATCCCGTTCTTTTTTGGGGTGTTTTAGACGTGTTTTGGGGTCTCCGTTGGGTTTCGTTGGGTTTTCCGTGGTCATCATGGTGGAAAAGGGTAAGTTGCGGGTTTTGGAGAACATCAGGTAGGTTTGGGGGGACTTTGGGGGTGGATTCTTGGTATTTGGGGTTTTCTTCTGCTTTTTTTTCGGGTGATCCCGTTCTTTTTTGGGGTGTTTTTGACGTGTTTTGTGGTCTTTGTTGGGTTTCATTGGGTTCTCGTTTGACGTTAAGGTAAATGGGAGCGGATTGTGGGTTTTGGAGAAGATCATGTGAGTTTAGTGTGTTTTTTGGGGGGCAATGCATAGTTTTTGGTGTTTTTTCTTCTGATCCCGTTATTTTTTGGGGTGTTTTTGACTTTTTTTTGTGGTCTCCGTTGGGTTTCGTTGGGTTTTCCGTGGTCATCATGGTGGAAAATGGTAAATTGTGGGTTTTGGAGAACATCAGGTAGGTTTAGGGTGGTTTTGGGGTGGATCTATGGAATTCGGTCCTTTATTCTGTTTTTTTGGGTGATCCCGTTCTTGTTTGGGGTGTTTTTGACGTGTTTTGGGGTCTCCGTTGGGTTTTGTTGGGTTTTCCGTGGTCATCATGGTGGAAATGCATAAATGGTGGGTTTTGGAGAACATCAGGTAGGTTTAGGATGGTTTTGGGGTGGATCTATGGTTTTGGGGGATTTTCTTCCAGTTTTTGGGTGATCCCATTCGTGTTTGCGGTTATTTTGACATGTTTTGGGGTCTCCGTTGGGTTTCGTTTGGTTTTCCGTGGTCATCATGGTGAAAAAGGGTAAATTGTGGATTTTGGAAAATATTAGGTAGGTTTAGGATGGTTTTGGGGTGGATCTATGGTGTTGGGGGTTTTCTTTCGTTTTTGGGGCTGATCCTGTTCCTTTCCGGGGTGTTTTTGACGTGTTTTGTGGGCTCTGTTGGGTTTCGTTGGGTTTTCCATGGTCATCATGGTGGAAAAGGGTCAATTGTGGGTTTTGGAGAACATCAGGTAGGTTTAGGGTGGTTTTGGGGTGGATCTATGGTTTTGGGGGTTTTCTTTCGTTTTTGGGTGTGATCCTGTTCTTGTTTGCGGTGTTTTTGACGTGTTTTGGGGTCTCCGTTGGGTTTCGTTGGGTTCTCGTTGGTCGTTAATTTAAATGGGTGTGGATTGTGGGTTTTGCAGAAGATCAGGTGAGTTTAGAGTGGTTTGGGGGTTGGATCCGTGCTTTTTTGAGATTTTCTTCTAGTTTTGGGGGTGATCCCGTTTTTGTTTGGGGTGTTTTTGACGTGTTTTGGGGTCTCCGTTGGGTTTCGTTTGGTTTTCCATGGTCATCATGGTGGAAAAGTGTAAATTGTGGGTTTTGGAGAAGATCAGGTAGGTTTAGGGTGGTTTTGGGGTGGATCTATGGTGTTGGGGATTTTCTTCTAGTTTTGGGGGTGATCCCATTTTTGTTTGGGGTGTTTTTGACGTGTTTTGGGGTCTCCGTTGGGTTTCGTTGGCTTCTCGTTGGTCGTTAAGTTAAATGGGTGTGGATTGTGGGTTTTGGAGAAGATCAGGTGAGTTTAGTGTGTTTTGGGGGGGGAAATTCATAGTTTTTGGTGTTTTTTCTTCTGATCCCGTTCTTTTTTGGGGTGTTTTTGACGTGTTTTGGGGTCTCCGTTGCGTTTCGTTGGCTTCTCGTTGGTCGTTAATTTAAATGGGTTTGGATTGTGGGTTTTGGAGAAGATCATGTCAGTTTAGAGTGGTTTGGGGGTTGGATCCGTGCTTTTTGGGGATTTTCTTCTAGTTTTGGGGGTGATCCTGTTCTTTTTTGGTGTGTTTTTGACATATTTTGGGGTCTCCGTTGGGTTTTGTTGGGTTTTCCGTGTTCATCGTGGTGGAAAAGGGTATTTTGTGGGTTTTCGAGAAGATCAGGTAGGTTTAGGGTGGTTTTGGGGTGGATCCATGGTGTTGGGGGTTTTCTTTCGTTTTCGGGGGTGATCCTGTTCCTTTCTGGGGTGTTTTTGACGTGTTTTGGGGTCTCTGTTGTGTTTCGTTGGGTTTTCCTTGGTCATCATGTTGGAAAAGGGTCAATTGTGGGTTTTGGAGAAGATCAGGTAGGTTTAGGGTGGTTTTGGGGTGGATCTATGGAATTTGGGCCTTTATTCTGTTTTTTGGGATGATCCTGGTCTTGTTTGCGGTGTTTTTGACGTGTTTTGGGGTCTCCGTTGGGTTTCGTTGGGTTCTCGTTGGTCGTTAAGTTAAATGGGAGTGGATGGTGGGTTTTGCAGAAGATCAGGTGAGTTTAGGGTGGTTTGGGGGTTGGATCCGTGCTTTTTGGGGATTTTCTTCCAGTTTTGGGGGTGATCCCGTTCTTGTTTGGGGTGTTTTTGTCGTTTTTTGGGGTCTCCATTGGGTTTCGTTGGGTTTTCCATGGTCATCATGGTTGAAAATGGTAAATTGTGGGTTTTGGAGAAGATCAGGTAGGTTTAGGGTGGTTTTGGGTTGGATCTATGGTTTTGGGTTATTTTCTTCCAGTTTTGTTGTTGATCCCGTTCTTGTTTGGGGTGTTTTTGACGTGTTTTGTGGTCTCCGTTGGGTTTCGTTTGGTTTTCCATGGTCATCGTGGTGGAAAAGTGTAAATTGTGGGTTTTGGAGAAGATCAGGTAGGTTTAGGGTGGTTTGGGGGTGGATCTATGGCTTTGGGGGTTTTCTTTCGTTTTTGGGGGTGATCCTGTTCTTGTTTGCGATGTTTTTGACGTGTTTTGGGGGCTCTGTTGGGTTTCGTTGGGTTTTCCATGGTCATCATGGTGGAAAAGGGTAAATTGTGGGTTTTGGAGAAGATCAGGGTGCTTTAGGGTGGTTTTGGGGTGGATCTATGGAATTTGGGCCTTTATTCTGTTTTTTGGGTTGATCCTGTTCTTCTTTGCGGTGTTTCTGACGTGTTTTGGGGTCTCCGTTGGGTTTCGTTGGGTTTTCCATGGTCATCATGGTGGAAAAGGGTAAATTGTTGGTTTTGGAGAACATCAGGTAGTTTTAGGGTGGTTTTGGGGTGGATCTATAGTTTTGAGGGGTTTACTTCCAGTTTTGGGGGTGATCCCTTTCTTTTTTGCGGTGTTTTTGACGTGTTTTGGGGTCTCCGTTGGGTTTCGTTGGCTTCTCGTTGGTCGTTAAGTTAAATGGGTGTGGATTGTGGGTTTTGGAGAAGATCAGGTGAGTTTAGTGTGTTTTGGGGGGGGAAATTCATAGTTTTTGGTGTTTTTTCTTCTGATCCCGTTCTTTTTTGGGGTGTTTTTGACGTGTTTTGGGGTCTCCGTTGCCTTTCGTTGGCTTCTCGTTGGTCGTTAATTTAAATGGGTTTGGATTGTGGGTTTTGGAGAAGATCATGTCAGTTTAGAGTGGTTTGGGGGTTGGATCCGTGCTTTTTGGGGATTTTCTTCTAGTTTTGGGGGTGATCCTGTTCTTTTTTGGTGTGTTTTTGACATATTTTGGGGTCTCCGTTGGGTTTTGTTGGGTTTTCCGTGTTCATCGTGGTGGAAAAGGGTATTTTGTGGGTTTTCGAGAAGATCAGGTAGGTTTAGGGTGGTTTTGGGGTGGATCCATGGTGTTGGGTGTTTTCTTTCGTTTTCGGGGGTGATCCTGTTCCTTTCTGGGGTGTTTTTGACGTGTTTTGGGGTCTCTGTTGTGTTTCGTTGGGTTTTCCTTGGTCATCATGTTGGAAAAGGGTCAATTGTGGGTTTTGGAGAAGATCAGGTAGGTTTAGGGTGGTTTTGGGGTGGATCTATGGAATTTGGGCCTTTATTCTGTTTTTTGGGATGATCCTGGTCTTGTTTGCGGTGTTTTTGACGTGTTTTGGGTTCTCCGTTGGGTTTCGTTGGGTTCTCGTTGGTCGTTAAGTTAAATGGGAGTGGATGGTGGGTTTTGCAGAAGATCAGGTGAGTTTAGAGTGGTTTGGGGGTTGGATCCGTACTTTTGGGGGATTTTCTTCCAGTTTTGGGGGTGATCCCGTTCTTGTTTGGGGTGTTTTTGACGTGTTTTGTGGTCTCCATTTGGTTTTGTTGGGTTTTCCATGGTCATCATGGTGGAAAAGTGTAAATTGTGGGTTTTGGAGAAGATCAGGTAGGTTTAGGGTGGTTTTGGGTTGGATCTATGGTTTTGCGGGATTTTCTTCCAGTTTTGTTGTTGATCCCTTTCTTGTTTGGGTGTTTTTGACGTGTTTTGTGGTCTCCGTTGGGTTTCGTTTGGTTTTCCGTGGTCATCCTAGTGGAAAAGAGTAAGTTGTGGGTTTTGGAGAACATCAGGTAGGTTTAGGGTGCTTTTTGGGAGGATATGTGGTATTTGGCATTTTGTTCTATTTTTTGGGTTAATTCTGTTCTTTTTTGGGTGTTTTTGGCGTGTTTTGCGGTCTCTGTTGGGTTTCGTTAGGTTCTCGTTGGTCGTCAAGGTAAATGGGAGTGGATTGTGGGTTTTGGAGAAGATCAGGTTAGTTTACAGCGGTTTGGGGGGGAAATTCATAGTTTTTGGTGTTTTTTCTTCTGATCCCGTTCTTTTTTGGGGTGTTTTAGACGTGTTTTGGGGTCTCCGTTGGGTTTCGTTGGGTTTTCCGTGGTCATCATGGTGGAAAAGGGTAAATTGTGGGTTTTGGAGAACATCAGGTAGGTTTAGGGTGGTTTTGAGGTGGATCTATAGTTTTGAGGGGTTTTCTTCCAGCTTTTGAGTGATCCCATTCGTGTTTGCGGTGATTTTGACGTGTTTTGGGGTCTCCGTTGGGTTTCGTTTGGTTTTCCGTGGTCATCATGGTGGAAAAGGGTAAGTTGCGGGTTTTGGAGAACATCAGGTAGGTTTGGGGGGACTTTGGGGGTGGATTCTTGGTATTTGGGGTTTTCTTTTCTTTTTTTGGGGTGATCCCTTTCTTTTTTGGAGTTTTTTTGATGTGTTTTGCGGTCTTTGTTTGGTTTCATTGGGTTCTCGTTTGACGTTAAGGTAAATGGGAGCGGATTGTGCGTTTTGGAGAAGATCATGTGAGTTTAGTGTGGTTTTTGGGGGGCAATTCATAGTTTTTGGTGTTTTTTCTTCTGATCCCGTTCTTTTTTGGGGTGTTTTAGACGTGTTTTGGGGTCTGCGTTGGGTTTCGTTGGGTTTTCCCTGGTCATCATGGTGGAAAAGGGTAAATTGTGGGTTTTGGAGAACATCAGGTAGGTTTAGGGTGGTTTTGAGGTGGATCTATAGTTTTGGGGGTTTTCTTTCGTTTTTGGGGGTGATCCTGTTCCTTTCTGGGGTGTTTTTGACGTGTTTTGGGATCTCCGTTGGGTTTCGCTTTGTTCTCGATGGTCGTTAAGTTAAATGGGAGTGGATGGTGGGTTTTGCAGAAGATCAGGTAAGTTTAGGGTGGTTTGGGGGTTGGATCCGTGCTTTTTGGGGATTTTCGTTCGTATTTGGTTGTGATCCCGTTCTTTTTTGGGGTGTTTTTAATTTTTTGTTTGTGGTCTCCGTTGGGTTTTGTTGGGTTTTCCCTGGTCATCATGGTGGAAAATGGTAAATTGTGGGTTTTGGAGAAGATCAGGTAGGTTTAGGGTGGTTTTGGGGTGGATCTATGGTTTTGGGGGTTTTCTTTCGTTTTTGGGTGTGATCCTGTTCTTGTTTGCGGTGTTTTTGACGTGTTTTGGGGTCTCCGTTGGGTTTCGTTGGGTTCTCGTTGGTCGTTAATTTAAATGGGTGTGGATTGTGGGTTTTGGAGAAGATCAGGTGAGTTTAGAGTGGTTTGGGGGTTGGATCCGTGCTTTTTGGGGATTTTCTTCCAGTTTTGGGGGTGATCCCGTTTTTGTTTGGGGTGTTTTTGACGTGTTTTGGGGTCTCCGTTGGGTTTCGTTTGGTTTTCCCTGGTCATCATGGTGGAAAAGGGTAAATTGTGGGTTTTGGAGAAGATCAGGGTGCTTTAGGGTGGTTTTGGGGTGGATCTATGGAACTTGGGCCTTTATTCTGTTTTTTGGGTTGATCCTGTTCTTCTTTGCGGTGTTTTTGACGTGTTTTGGAATCTCCGTTGGGTTTTGTTGGGTTTTGCGTGGTCAACATGTTGGAAAAAGGTCAATTGTGGGTTTTGGAGGAGGTCAGGGTGCTTTAGGGTGGTTTTGGGGTGGATCTATGGAATTCGGGCCTTTATTCTGTTTTTTTGGGTGATCCTGTTCTTGTTTCGGGTGTTTTTGACGTGTTTTGGGGTCTCCGTTGGGTTTCGCTGGGTTCTCAATGGTCGTTAAGTTAAATGGGAGTGGATGGTGGGTTTTGCAGAAGATCAGGTAAGTTTAGGGTGGTTTGGGGGTTGGATCCGTGCTTTTTGGGGATTTTCGTTCGTTTTTGGTTGTGATCCCGTTCTTTTTTGGGGTGTTTTTAATTTTTTGTTTGTGGTCTCCTTTGGGTTTTGTTGGGTTTTCCCTGGTCATCATGGTGGAAAACGGTAAATTGTGGGTTTTGGAGAAGATCAGGTAGGTTTAGGGTGGTTTTGGGGTGGATCTATGGTTTTGGGGGTTTTCTTTCGTTTTTGGGTGTGATCCTGTTCTTGTTTGCGGTGTTTTTGACGTGTTTTGGGGTCTCCGTTGGGTTTCATTGGGTTCTCGTTGGTCGTTAATTTAAATTGTTGTGGATTGTGGGTTTTGCAGAAGATCAGGTGAGTTTAGAGTGGTTTGGGGGTTGGATCCGTGCTTTTGGGGGATTTTCTCCCAGTTTTGGGGGTGATCCCGTTTTTGTTTGGGGTGTTTTTGACGTGTTTTGGGGTCTCCATTGGGTTTTGTTGGCTTTTCCATGGTCATCATGGTGGAAATGCATAAATGGTGGGTTTTGGAGAAGATCAGGTATGTTTAGGATGGTTTTGGGGTGGATCTATGGTTTTGGGGGATTTTCTTCCAGTTTTTGGGTGATCCCGTTCGTTTTTGCGGTGATTTTGACATGTTTTGTGGTCTCCGTTGGGTTTCGTTTGGTTTTCCATGGTCATCATGGTGGAAAAGGGTAAATGGTGGGTTTTGGAGAACATCAGGTAGGTTTAGGGTGGTTTTGAGGTGCATCTATAGTTTTGAGGGGTTTTCTTCCAGATTTGGGGGTGATCCCGTTCTTGTTTGGGGTGTTTTTGACGTGTTTTGGGGTCTCCGTTGGGTTTTGTTGGGTTCTCGTTGGTCGTTAATTTAAATGGGTGTGGATTGTGGGTTTTGGAGAAGATCAGGTGAGTTTAGTGTGGTTTTGGGGGGCAATTCATAGTTTTTGGTGTTTTTTCTTCTGATCCCGTTCTTTTTTGGGGTGTTTTAGACGTGTTTTCCTGTCTCCGTTGCGTTTCGTTGGGTGTTCCGTGGTCATCATGGTGGAAAAGGGTAAATTGTGGATTTTGGAGAACATCAGGTAGAATTAGGGTGGTTTTGAGGTGGATCTATGGTTTTGACGGGCTTTCTTCCAGTTTTTGGGTGATCCCATTTGTGTTTGCGGTGGTTTTGACGTGTTTTGGGGTCTCCGTTGTGTTTTGTTTGGTTTTCCGTGGTCATTATGGTGGAAAAGGGTATGTTGCGGGTTTTGGAGAACATCAGGTAGGTATAGGGTGATTTTTGGGGTGGATCTATGGTTTTGGGGGATTTTCTTCCAGTTTTGGGGGTGATCCCGTTCTTGTTTGGGGTGTTTTTGACGTGTTTTGGGGTCTCCGTTGGGTTTCGTTTGGTTTTCCGTGGTCATCATGGTGGAAAAGGGTAAATTGTGGGTTTTGGAAAAGATTAGGTAGGTTTAGGATGGTTTTGGGGTGGATCTATGGTGTTGGGGGTTTTCTTTCGTTTTCGGGGGTGATCCTGTTCCTTTCTGGGGTGTTTTTGACGTGTTTTGTGGTCTCTGTTGTGTTTTGTTGGGTTTTCCTTGGTCATCATGGTGGAAAATGGTAAATTGTGGGTTTTGGAGAAGATCAGGTAGGTTTAGGGTGGTTTTGGGGTGGATCTATTGCTTTGGGGGTTTTCTTTCGTTTTTGGGTGTGATCCTGTTCTTGTTTGGGGTGTTTTTGACGTGTTTTGGGGTCTCCATTTGGTTTCGTTGTGTTCTCGTTGGTCGTTAAGTTAAATGGGAGTGGATGGTGGGTTTTGCAGAAGATCAGGTGAGTTTAGAGTGGTTTGGGGGTTGGATCCGTACTTTTGGGGGATTTTCTTCCAGTTTTGGGGGTGATCCCGTTCTTGTTTGGGGTGTTTTTGACGTGTTTTGTGGTCTCCATTTGGTTTTGTTGGGTTTTCCATGGTCATCATGGTGGAAAAGTGTAAATTGTGGGTTTTGGAGAAGATCAGGTAGGTTTAGGGTGGTTTTGGGTTGGATCTATGGTTTTGCGGGATTTTCTTCCAGTTTTGTTGTTGATCCCTTTCTTGTTTGGGTGTTTTTGACGTGTTTTGTGGTCTCCGTTGGGTTTCGTTTGGTTTTCCGTGGTCATCCTAGTGGAAAAGAGTAAGTTGTGGGTTTTGGAGAACATCAGGTAGGTTTAGGGTGCTTTTTGGGAGGATATGTGGTATTTGGCATTTTGTTCTATTTTTTGGGTTAATTCTGTTCTTTTTTGGGTGTTTTTGGCGTGTTTTGCGGTCTCTGTTGGGTTTCGTTAGGTTCTCGTTGGTCGTCAACGTAAATGGGGGTGGATTGTGGGTTTTGGAGAAGATCAGGTTAGTTTACGGCGGTTTGGGGGGGAAATTCATAGTTTTTGGTGTTTTTTCTTCTGATCCCGTTCTTTTTTGGGGTGTTTTAGACGTGTTTTGGGGTCTCCGTTGGGTTTCGTTGGGTTTTCCGTGGTCATCATGGTGGAAAAGGGTAAGTTGCGGGTTTTGGAGAACATCAGGTAGGTTTGGGGGGACTTTGGGGGTGGATTCTTGGTATTTGGGGTTTTCTTCTGCTTTTTTTTCGGGTGATCCCTTTCTTTTTTGGGGTGTTTTTGACGTGTTTTGTGGTCTTTGTTGGGTTTCATTGGGTTCTCGTTTGACGTTAAGGTAAATGGGAGCGGATTGTGGGTTTTGGAGAAGATCATGTGAGTTTAGTGTGTTTTTTGGGGGGCAATGCATAGTTTTTGGTGTTTTATTTCTGATCCCGTTATTTTTTGGGGTGTTTTTGACTTTTTTTTGTGGTCTCCGTTGGGTTTCGTTGGGTTTTCCATGGTCATCATGGTGGAAAATGGTAAATTGTGGGTTTTGGAGAACATCAGGTAGGTTTAGGGTGGTTTTGGGGTGGATCTATGGAATTCGGGCCTTTATTCTGTTTTTTTGGGTGATCCTGTTCTTGTTTGCGGTGTTTTTGACGTGTTTTGGTGGTCTCCGTTTGGTTTCGCTGGGTTCTCGATGGTCGTTATGTTAAATGGGAGTGGATGGTGGGTTTTGCAGAAGATCAGGTGAGTTTAGAGTGGTTTGGGGGTTGGATCCGTACTTTTTGGGGATTTTCTTCCAGTTTTGGGGGTGATCCCGTTCTTGTTTGGGGTGTTTTTGACGTGTTTTGTGGTCTCCATTTGGTTTTGTTGGGTTTTCCATGGTCATCATGGTGGAAAAGTGTAAATTGTGGGTTTTGGAGAAGATCAGGTAGGTTTAGGGTGGTTTTGGGTTGGATCTATGGTTTTGCGGGATTTTCTTCCAGTTTTGTTGTTGATCCCTTTCTTGTTTGGGTGTTTTTGACGTGTTTTGTGGTCTCCGTTGGGTTTCGTTTGGTTTTCCGTGGTCATCCTAGTGGAAAAGAGTAAGTTGTGGGTTTTGGAGAACATCAGGTAGGTTTAGGGTGCTTTTTGGGAGGATATGTGGTATTTGGCATTTTGTTCTATTTTTTGGGTTAATTCTGTTCTTTTTTGGGTGTTTTTGGCGTGTTTTGCGGTCTCTGTTGGGTTTCGTTAGGTTCTCGTTGGTCGTCAACGTAAATGGGGGTGGATTGTGGGTTTTGGAGAAGATCAGGTTAGTTTACGGCGGTTTGGGGGGGAAATTCATAGTTTTTGGTGTTTTTTCTTCTGATCCCGTTCTTTTTTGGGGTGTTTTAGACGTGTTTTGGGGTCTCCGTTGGGTTTCGTTGGGTTTTCCGTGGTCATCATGGTGGAAAAGGGTAAGTTGCGGGTTTTGGAGAACATCAGGTAGGTTTGGGGGGACTTTGGGGGTGGATTCTTGGTATTTGGGGTTTTCTTCTGCTTTTTTTTCGGGTGATCCCGTTCTTTTTTGGGGTGTTTTTGACGTGTTTTGTGGTCTTTGTTGGGTTTCATTGGGTTCTCGTTTGACGTTAAGGTAAATGGGAGCGGATTGTGGGTTTTGGAGAAGATCATGTGAGTTTAGTGTGTTTTTTGGGGGGCAATGCATAGTTTTTGGTGTTTTATTTCTGATCCCGTTATTTTTTGGGGTGTTTTTGACTTTTTTTTGTGGTCTCCGTTGGGTTTCGTTGGGTTTTCCGTGGTCATCATGGTGGAAAATGGTAAATTGTGGGTTTTGGAGAACATCAGGTAGGTTTAGGGTGGTTTTGGGGTGGATCTATGGAATTCGGGCCTTTATTCTGTTTTTTTGGGTGATCCTGTTCTTGTTTGCGGTGTTTTTGACGTGTTTTGGTGGTCTCCGTTTGGTTTCGCTGGGTTCTCGATGGTCGTTAAGTTAAATGGGAGTGGATGGTGGGTTTTGCAGAAGATCAGGTGAGTTTAGAGTGGTTTGGGGGTTGGATCCGTACTTTTTGGGGATTTTCTTCCAGTTTTGGGGGTGATCCCGTTCTTGTTTGGGGTGTTTTTGACGTGTTTTGTGGTCTCCATTTGGTTTTGTTGGGTTTTCCATGGTCATCATGGTGGAAAAGTGTAAATTGTGGGTTTTGGAGAAGATCAGGTAGGTTTAGGGTGGTTTTGGGTTGGATCTATGGTTTTGCGGGATTTTCTTCCAGTTTTGTTGTTGATCCCTTTCTTGTTTGGGTGTTTTTGACGTGTTTTGTGGTCTCCGTTGGGTTTCGTTTGGTTTTCCGTGGTCATCCTAGTGGAAAAGAGTAAGTTGTGGGTTTTGGAGAACATCAGGTAGGTTTAGGGTGCTTTTTGGGAGGATATGTGGTATTTGGCATTTTGTTCTATTTTTTGGGTTAATTCTGTTCTTTTTTGGGTGTTTTTGGCGTGTTTTGCGGTCTCTGTTGGGTTTCGTTAGGTTCTCGTTGGTCGTCAAGGTAAATGGGGGTGGATTGTGGGTTTTGGAGAAGATCAGGTTAGTTTACGGCGGTTTGGGGGGGAAATTCATAGTTTTTGGTGTTTTTTCTTCTGATCCCGTTCTTTTTTGGGGTGTTTTAGACGTGTTTTGGGGTCTCCGTTGGGTTTCGTTGGGTTTTCCGTGGTCATCATGGTGGAAAAGGGTAAGTTGCGGGTTTTGGAGAACATCAGGTAGGTTTGGGGGGACTTTGGGGGTGGATTCTTGGTATTTGGGGTTTTCTTCTGCTTTTTTTTCGGGTGATCCCTTTCTTTTTTGGGGTGTTTTTGACGTGTTTTGTGGTCTTTGTTGGGTTTCATTGGGTTCTCGTTTGACGTTAAGGTAAATGGGAGCGGATTGTGGGTTTTGGAGAAGATCATGTGAGTTTAGTGTGTTTTTTGGGGGGCAATGCATAGTTTTTGGTGTTTTATTTCTGATCCCGTTATTTTTTGGGGTGTTTTTGACTTTTTTTTGTGGTCTCCGTTGGGTTTCGTTGGGTTTTCCATGGTCATCATGGTGGAAAATGGTAAATTGTGGGTTTTGGAGAACATCAGGTAGGTTTAGGGTGGTTTTGGGGTGGATCTATGGAATTCGGGCCTTTATTCTGTTTTTTTGGGTGATCCTGTTCTTGTTTGCGGTGTTTTTGACGTGTTTTGGTGGTCTCCGTTTGGTTTCGCTGGGTTCTCGATGGTCGTTAAGTTAAATGGGAGTGGATGGTGGGTTTTGCAGAAGATCAGGTGAGTTTAGAGTGGTTTGGGGGTTGGATCCGTACTTTTTGGGGATTTTCTTCCAGTTTTGGGGGTGATCCCGTTCTTGTTTGGGGTGTTTTTGACGTGTTTTGTGGTCTCCATTTGGTTTTGTTGGGTTTTCCATGGTCATCATGGTGGAAAAGGGTAAATTGTGGGTTTTGGAGAAGATCAGGTAGGTTTAGGGTGGTTTTGGGTTGGATCTATGGTTTTGCGGGATTTTCTTCCAGTTTTGTTGTTGATCCCTTTCTTGTTTGGGTGTTTTTGACGTGTTTTGTGGTCTCCGTTGGGTTTCGTTTGGTTTTCCGTGGTCATCCTAGTGGAAAAGAGTAAGTTGTGGGTTTTGGAGAACATCAGGTAGGTTTAGGGTGCTTTTTGGGAGGATATGTGGTATTTGGCATTTTGTTCTATTTTTTGGGTTAATTCTGTTCTTTTTTGGGTGTTTTTGGCATGTTTTGCGGTCTCTGTTGGGTTTCGTTAGGTTCTCGTTGGTCGTCAACGTAAATGGGGGTGGATTGTGGGTTTTGGAGAAGATCAGGTTAGTTTACGGCGGTTTGGGGGGGAAATTCATAGTTTTTGGTGTTTTTTCTTCTGATCCCGTTCTTTTTTGGGGTGTTTTAGACGTGTTTTGGGGTCTCCGTTGGGTTTCGTTGGGTTTTCCGTGGTCATCATGGTGGAAAAGGGTAAGTTGCGGGTTTTGGAGAACATCAGGTAGGTTTGGGGGGACTTTGGGGGTGGATTCTTGGTATTTGGGGTTTTCTTCTGCTTTTTTTTCGGGTGATCCCGTTCTTTTTTGGGGTGTTTTTGACGTGTTTTGTGGTCTTTGTTGGGTTTCATTGGGTTCTCGTTTGACGTTAAGGTAAATGGGAGCGGATTGTGGGTTTTGGAGAAGATCATGTGAGTTTAGTGTGTTTTTTGGGGGGCAATGCATAGTTTTTGGTGTTTTTTCTTCTGATCCCGTTATTTTTTGGGGTGTTTTTGACTTTTTTTTGTGGTCTCCATTGGGTTTCGTTGGGTTTTCCGTGGTCATCATGGTGGAAAATGGTAAATTGTGGGTTTTGGAGAACATCAGGTAGGTTTAGGGTGGTTTTGGGGTGGATCTATGGAATTCGGGCCTTTATTCTGTTTTTTTGGGTGATCCCGTTCTTGTTTGGGGTGTTTTTGACGTGTTTTGGGGTCTCCGTTGGGTTTTGTTGGGTTTTCCGTGGTCATCATGGTGGAAATGCATAAATGGTGGGTTTTGGAGAACATCAGGTAGGTTTAGGATGGTTTTGGGGTGGATCTATGGTTTTGGGGGATTTTCTTCCAGTTTTTGGGTGATCCCATTCGTGTTTGCGGTTATTTTGACATGTTTTGGGGTCTCCGTTGGGTTTCGTTTGGTTTTCCGTGGTCATCATGGTGAAAAAGGGTAAATTGTGGGTTTTGGAAAAGATTAGGTAGGTTTAGGATGGTTTTGGGGTGGATCTATGGTGTTGGGGGTTTTCTTTCGTTTTTGGGGCTGATCCTGTTCCTTTCCGGGGTGTTTTTGACGTGTTTTGTGGGCTCTGTTGGGTTTCGTTGGGTTTTCCATGGTCATCATGGTGGAAAAGGGTCAATTGTGGGTTTTGGAGAACATCAGGTAGGTTTAGGGTGGTTTTGGGGTGGATCTATGGTTTTGGGGGTTTTCTTTCGTTTTTGGGTGTGATCCTGTTCTTGTTTGCGGTGTTTTTGACGTGTTTTGGGGTCTCCGTTGGGTTTCGTTGGGTTCTCGTTGGTCGTTAATTTAAATGGGTGTGGATTGTGGGTTTTGCAGAAGATCAGGTGAGTTTAGAGTGGTTTGGGGGTTGGATCCGTGCTTTTTGGAGATTTTCTTCTAGTTTTGGGGGTGATCCCGTTTTTGTTTGGGGTGTTTTTGACGTGTTTTGGGGTCTCCGTTGGGTTTCGTTTGGTTTTCCATGGTCATCATGGTGGAAAAGTGTAAATTGTGGGTTTTGGAGAAGATCAGGTAGGTTTAGGGTGGTTTTGGGGTGGATCTATGGTGTTGGGGATTTTCTTCTAGTTTTGGGGGTGATCCCATTTTTGTTTGGGGTGTTTTTGACGTGTTTTGGGGTCTCCGTTGGGTTTCCTTTGGTTTTCCATGGTCATCGTGGTGGAAAAGGGTAAATTGTGCGTTTTGGAGAAGATCAGGGTGCTTTAGGGTGGTTTTGGGGTGGATCTATGGAATTTGGGCCTTTATTCTGTTTTTTGGGTTGATCCTGTTCTTCTTTGCGGTGTTTTTGACGTGTTTTGGGGTCTCCGTTGGGTTTCGTTGGGTGTTCCATGGTCATCATGGTGGAAAAGTGTAAATTGTGGGTTTTGGAGAAGATCAGGTAGGTTTAGGGTGGTTTTGGGTTGGATCTATGGTTTTGCGGGATTTTCTTCCAGTTTTGTTGTTGATCCCTTTCTTGTTTGGGTGTTTTTGACGTGTTTTGTGGTCTCCGTTGGGTTTCGTTTGGTTTTCCGTGGTCATCCTAGTGGAAAAGAGTAAGTTGTGGGTTTTGGAGAACATCAGGTAGGTTTAGGGTGCTTTTTGGGAGGATATGTGGTATTTGGCATTTTGTTCTATTTTTTGGGTTAATTCTGTTCTTTTTTGGGTGTTTTTGGCGTGTTTTGCGGTCTCTGTTGGGTTTCGTTAGGTTCTCGTTGGTCGTCAAGGTAAATGGGGGTGGATTGTGGGTTTTGGAGAAGATCAGGTTAGTTTACGGCGGTTTGGGGGGGAAATTCATAGTTTTTGGTGTTTTTTCTTCTGATCCCGTTCTTTTTTGGGGTGTTTTAGACGTGTTTTGGGGTCTCCGTTGGGTTTCGTTGGGTTTTCCGTGGTCATCATGGTGGAAAAGGGTAAGTTGCGGGTTTTGGAGAACATCAGGTAGGTTTGGGGGGACTTTGGGGGTGGATTCTTGGTATTTGGGGTTTTCTTCTGCTTTTTTTTCGGGTGATCCCTTTCTTTTTTGGGGTGTTTTTGACGTGTTTTGTGGTCTTTGTTGGGTTTCATTGGGTTCTCGTTTGACGTTAAGGTAAATGGGAGCGGATTGTGGGTTTTGGAGAAGATCATGTGAGTTTAGTGTGTTTTTTGGGGGGCAATGCATAGTTTTTGGTGTTTTTTCTTCTGATCCCGTTATTTTTTGGGGTGTTTTTGACTTTTTTTTGTGGTCTCCGTTGGGTTTCGTTGGGTTTTCCGTGGTCATCATGGTGGAAAATGGTAAATTGTGGGTTTTGGAGAACATCAGGTAGGTTTAGGGTGGTTTTGGGGTGGATCTATGGAATTCGGTCCTTTATTCTGTTTTTTTGGGTGATCCCGTTCTTGTTTGGGGTGTTTTTGACGTGTTTTGGGGTCTCCGTTGGGTTTTGTTGGGTTTTCCGTGGTCATCATGGTGGAAATGCATAAATGGTGGGTTTTGGAGAACATCAGGTAGGTTTAGGATGGTTTTGGGGTGGATCTATGGTTTTGGGGGATTTTCTTCCAGTTTTTGGGTGATCCCATTCGTGTTTGCGGTTATTTTGACATGTTTTGGGGTCTCCGTTGGGTTTCGTTTGGTTTTCCATGGTCATCATGGTGGAAAAGGGTCAATTGTGGGTTTTGGAGAACATCAGGTAGGTTTAGGGTGGTTTTGGGGTGGATCTATGGTTTTGGGGGTTTTCTTTCGTTTTTGGGTGTGATCCTGTTCTTGTTTGCGGTGTTTTTGACGTGTTTTGGGGTCTCCGTTGGGTTTCGTTGGGTTCTCGTTGGTCGTTAATTTAAATGGGTGTGGATTGTGGGTTTTGCAGAAGATCAGGTGAGTTTAGAGTGGTTTGGGGGTTGGATCCGTGCTTTTTGGAGATTTTCTTCTAGTTTTGGGGGTGATCCCGTTTTTGTTTGGGGTGTTTTTGACGTGTTTTGGGGTCTCCGTTGGGTTTCGTTTGGTTTTCCATGGTCATCATGGTGGAAAAGTGTAAATTGTGGGTTTTGGAGAAGATCAGGTAGGTTTAGGGTGGTTTTGGGGTGGATCTATGGTGTTGGGGATTTTCTTCTAGTTTTGGGGGTGATCCCATTTTTGTTTGGGGTGTTTTTGACGTGTTTTGGGGTCTCCGTTGGGTTTCCTTTGGTTTTCCATGGTCATCGTGGTGGAAAAGGGTAAATTGTGCGTTTTGGAGAAGATCAGGGTGCTTTAGGGTGGTTTTGGGGTGGATCTATGGAATTTGGGCCTTTATTCTGTTTTTTGGGTTGATCCTGTTCTTCTTTGCGGTGTTTTTGACGTGTTTTGGGGTCTCCGTTGGGTTTCGTTGGGTGTTCCATGGTCATCATGGTGGAAAAGTGTAAATTGTGGGTTTTGGAGAACATCAGGTAGGTTTAGGGTGGTTTTGGGGTGGATCTATGGCTTTGGGGGTTTTCTTTCGTTTTTGAGTGTGATCCTGTTCTTGTTTGGGGTGTTTTTGACGTGTTTTGGGGTCTCCATTGGGTTTTGTTGGGTTTTCCGTGGTCATCATGGTGGAAATGCATAAATGGTGGGTTTTGGAGAACATCAGGTATGTTTAGGATGGTTTTGGGGTGGATCTATGGTTTTGGGGGATTTTCTTCCAGTTTTTGGGTGATCGCATTCATGTTTGTGGTGATTTTGACGTGTTTTGGGGTCTCCGTTGGGTTTCGTTGGGTTTTCCGTGGTCATCATGGTGGAAAAGGGTAAATTGTGGGTTTTGGAGAACATCAGGTAGGTTTGGGGTGGTTTTGAGGTGCATCTGTAGTTTTGAGGGGTTTTCTTCCAGATTTGAGTGTGATCCCGTTATTGTTTGCGGTGTTTTTGACGTGTTTTGGGGTCTCCGTTGGGTTTCGTTGGGTTCTCGTTGGTCGTTAATTTAAATGGGTGTGGATTGTGGGTTTTGCAGAAGATCAGGTGAGTTTAGAGTGGTTTGGGGGTTGGATCCGTGCTTTTTGGGGATTTTCTTCCAGTTTTGGGGGTGATCCCGTTCTTGTTTGGGGTGTTTTTGACATGTTTTGGGGTCTCCATTGGGTTTTGTTGGGTTTTCCGTGGTCATCATGGTGGAAAAGTGTAAATTGTGGGTTTTGGAGAAGATCAGGTAGGCTTAGGGTGGTTTTGGGGTGGGTCTATGGTTTTGGGGGTTTTTCTTCCAGTTTTTGGGTGATCCTGTTCGTGTTTGCGGTGGTTTTGACGTGTTTTGAGTTCTCCGTTGGGTTTCTTTTGGTTTTCCCTTGTCATCATGGTGGAAAAGGGTAAGTTGCGGGTTTTGGAGAACATCAGGTAGGTTTGGGGGGACTTTGGGGGTGGATTCTTGGTATTTGGGGTTTTCTTCTCTTTTTTTGGGGTGATCCCTTTCTTTTTTGGGGTGTTTTAGACGTGTTTTGCGGTCTTTGTTGGGTTTCATTGGGTTCTTGTTTGACGTTAATGTAAATGGGAGCGGATTGTGGGTTTTGGAGAAGATCATGTCAGTTTAGTGTGGTTTTGGGGGGCAATTCATAGTTTTTGGTGTTTTTTCTTCTGATCCCGTTCTTTTTTGGGGTGTTTTAGACGTGTTTTGTGGTCTCTGTTGTGTTTCGTTGGGTTTTTCTTGGTCATCATGGTGGAAAAGGTTCAATTGTGGGTTTTGGAGAACATCAGGTAGGTTTGGGGTGGTTTTGGGGTGGATCTATGGAATTTGGGCCTTTATTCTGTTTTTTGGGATGATCCTGTTCTTGTTTAGGGTGTTTTTGACGTGTTTTGGGGTCTCCTTTGGGTTTCATTGGGTTCTCGTTTGTCGTTAAGGTAAATGGTAGTAGATTGTGGGTTTTAGAAAAGATCAGGTGAGTTTAGGGTGGTTTTGGGGGGAAATTCATAGTTTTTGGTGTTTTTTCTTCTGATCCGGTTCTTTTTTGGGGTGTTTTTGATGTGTTTTGGGGTCTTTGTTGTGTTTCGTTGGGTTTTCCGTGGTCATCATGGTGGAAAAGTGTAAATTGTGGGTTTTGGAGAACATCAGGTAGGTTTAGGGTGGTTTTGAGGTGGATCTATGGTTTTGGGGGTTTTCTTTCGTTTTTGCTTGTGATCCTGTTCTTGTTTGCGGTGTTTTTGACGTGTTTTGGGGTCTCTGTTGGGTTTTGTTGGGTTTTCCATGGTCACCATGGTGGAAAAGTTTAAATTGTGGGTTTTGCAGAAGATCAGGTAGGTTTAGAGTGGTTTTGGGGTTGATCTATGGTTTTGGGGGTTTTCTTTCATTTTTGGTGGTGATCCCATTCTTGTTTGGTGTGTTTTTGACGTGTTTTGGCGTCTCCGTTGGGTTTTAGTGTGGTTCTTGTTGGTCATCATGTTGAAAAAGGGTAAACTGTGGGTTTTGGAGAACATCAGGTAGCTTAGGGGGCCTTTTGGGGTGGATCTATGGCTTTTTTGGTTTTCTTTCCTTTTTGGTGTGATCCTGTTTATTTTTGTGCTGTTATTGACGTGTTTTGGGGTCTCCGTTGGGTTTTGTTGGGTTTCCATTGGATTTTCTCGTGGTTGGGAGTGGATTGTACATTTAGGAGAACATCAGGTAGGTTTAAGGGTTTGGGGGGGTTAAATCACGTTTTTTCTTCTGATCCAGTTTACTTTTGGGGTGTTTTTGACGTGTTTTGGGGTTTCCGTTGTGTTTCGTTGAGATCCTAATGGATTTTATGGTGGTTGGGAGTGGACTTTGGGATTTGGAGAACATCACGTAAGTTTAGGGTGGTTTTCGGATTGGATCCGTGCTTTTTCGGGATTTTCTTCCAGTTTTGGGGGTGATGTCGTTTTTCTTAGGGGTGTTTTTGACGTGTTTTGGGGTCTCCATTGGGTTTCGTTGGGTTTTCCGTGGTCATCGTGATGGAAAAGGGTAAATTGTGGAATTTGGAGAACATCAGGTAGGTTTACGGTGGTTTTTGGGTGGATCTATGGTTTCTGGGGGTTTTCTTTTTTTGTTTTTTTTTTTTTTTTTTTTTTTTTTTTCTCCCAAGAACCATATAAATTACATGCAAAACATTGTACATAGAGATTAATATCAAAATGCAATACACATCACGTGCACTTTAAGCTGGACTCTAGTATATGGCAAACACACCAGGGTACATATTGCTTTGAAACCACCATTTTTTTTTAATGTCATGCATACCACATAATATTCAGTCTTTTGTTTTGTATTTCTCTGATTTTATACAAATATACCAGTGCTTATTATACTATTTACTGGAAAAGAATAAAAAAATCAGATCTGTGTGCCCTCTTCAAATCAAAATTTTGTTCTGAGAGCACTGGATAAATATATATACACACACCAACAAGTGTCATAAGCTTTGCCTTTGCTGAAGGAAGATGAATAGTACAAAGAAAGTCTGTCTAGTTTGTTTTACAGACTTGTCTTTCTCAGTACGGAACAAACTGACCTCCCTGGTCTAACTTTGCAGTTGCCTATTCTGCCTTTGTCCTGCAGAGAAGAGCAAGAAAGGAACAAATCTATTTTTGCACCCCAAAAACGCATTAGAGGAGGATTATCACACCCACCTAAGGGTACTTCCTTGTTTGTTTATAAAGCACAAAGCATTTCTCTTGGACAGTCTCTGTTGCTGGCCTCTTTTGTGCCTTCCATTTATAATAAAGATATTAAGATGCTTACCTCTTGCTTGTGTTTTTTTTTTTTTTTTATTTGTTTGTTTGTTTGTTTTTGTTTTTTTTTAAAGAACAGTGGAAGTGGAGAGTCGGATGACAAGCAAGAACAAACACTAGAAACTCCTTGTTCTGCCCCTGCTTTTTAATCACCCAGCATCACCCCGGCTGCAAAACAGCCTCTGCTGATTTACCTGCTTGTTAAAGCACCCCACAGGCTGCAAGTGCGGTGTGCTAGGTGTCAAGTTATATTTAACGGTGCACACGTAACCATTCATCTTCCCACAGTCGAAGCACAGAACAGCCTCTTGCTAACACAACTCATCCCTGCTGCTGCAAGAAACCCTAAGGCCTGCAGGAAAACCTCAAGCTAAGAGTTCCAAAGCAAAAGCAGAAAACGCATCATTTGTACTCTTTCTATTTGAGGGAATTCTAGCTGCTAAATGCTGCCTACATCTGAGGGCACGTTCTGAGGCTGCCGGGAAGGACACTCAACACCCACTGACAGCAGGAGTGCAAAGATGCCAGCCAAGAAGGCAAAGGTTAGAGCTGAACGCTGCCTCAGCTTCCTCCAGCAGCCAGCTGGGGGTCACCTTTCACCACGCTCTCTGAGACTCGGAGCACCGAGTTACCGCAGCCGCCACGTACAGCTGCTCCTTGCTGGCCCAAACTATTTGAAGAGTCTTCAGACTTCAGGGACCTGTTTTACGACAGCCTCAAGATCAAATTCATCTGTTCCTGAAGGCGCTGATCGTCCTGCTGTTTCTGTAGCTGTCAAAGAACAATCCTGAACTGAGGCACTCGTCTGATCAAACAGTGCTTCGGCACAGATTTCTCTTTAGCTTGACACATCAAGGTGAAGAGGAATCGATTCTTGCAAGCAACCTCTCAAGCAGGGATCTAATAAGGTGACCAAAACGACAGATCTGTTGTGCAGATCTGAGCACGTCACTCTGCAGGGAATCACTTTCAAGCCTAAGATGTTTCACCCATCTCCCTGCCCCAGAGCGACACAAGGAAAGCTCTTAAGCAATTGCTAGCCTCTCCTCAGTGCTCACGAGTCCCAAATCACTAATTTTACAATATATAAACCATGGCAGCTGGCACCTAGTTGGCACACGGTGACACTGCACACGTTGGCAGTGCTGTCAGGAGCTGGAAAGTCAGGGGTGAGGGGGTTAAGGGAAAACCACACATCAGTTTAGCAACTTGGCTCCCGTAGGATACTTCCTACGGCAGGAGTTTTAGCAAAGTCCCTCCCTCAGAGGGACCTGCTGGCTAATTAAAACGGGACTTCTGCTGGAGCAGTCAGAAGGCAGCAGGGTATCAGGAGATATCCAGTGGGCATCACCGTCAGCCTGTGGCAGTTTGGGGTCCAGGTATCAGTGGTTATGCGTGGTTTTCTCTGCTTCACTTTCTCCAAAGCTGTGAAAAAATAGTTCTTTTACAGCACTGTACAGTCACACGTTACGGATGGAACCAGCTGCATCAACTTCCAGTACGACGGTGTTGGAAAAAAGGTGCCTTTGGTGGTCAGGAGCACAACAGCTCTGGTGAGGTGTTATTTAAGTGTGTTCTTACATCTGAGTTTCCTCATAGCAGTATGTAGCTGAGGGGGTCCAGGTTTCCCAGGTAAGATTGATGTTTTTTCTCCTACCAAGCACCAGCTCAGTATACAAAGCTCTGTTAATAACACCCAAGCGTGTAGATGTTAAACTGAAACTGCTTTTAAACCTATTTGTTGTTACGAAAATAGCTTAATACACCATCTTCACAGGGTAAAAATTCACATGGAAGGACAAAAAAACCCAGAAGCGCTTCCTGAGCTTCAGTTTACCAACAGCACCATCGGATTTAGATCCTGGCCTGGCAGCCAGGATGCAGGGTCTGTAAGCATTGCTGCGATGTGCAAGTGCCAAGGCAGGTTTCTGGCCTGCCCTGAATAAAATACCTTTTTTTTTTAATACAAACAGCGTGCCAGGTACGCTGTAATGCCAATGTGCCAGCTCAATAGAGGATGTCAAACAACAGAGGCGTTTATCCTAATTTCTGGCATGAAAACACTTTTAACAGCATTCTTTTCATGAAGAAAACCCTCTCTATCTTCTCCAATGCTCCAGGATCTGCTGCAGCTGCAGCAGCCGCGCTGGTACAACCCACATCTTTGCCAAATCTTTTCAATAATTGTGCTTTACCTCGGCAATGTTGAGGTCACTCCTCTTCCTCCTCCAGCTGAGCAAGCAGCTCGCTGGCTCTGCCACACCGCAGGTGCGGAAGCGAAAGCTGGGAACACAGGAGTCAAACTCTCAGTGCTCACAAAGCCACCAGGGCAGAGGGCTGACACAGAGGCACCCCGGATCCGCTCTCCCTCCCCGCTGCGAGGCTCGCAGCAGCCCCAACCCGAAGCACACACAATGCTTCGCATGGTGATGTCACCGCTGATTCTGAGTCCCCACGTGAGGATCTGCTTCACCACTCTCAACGTTGGTGTTGGTTTTTGATTTTTGTTTTTTTTTTTTTTTTTTCTTTTAATCATTCTCAGCTTATGGGAAACCATCAGGTAAACCACAGATCGCTAGGGAAGAAGGCCCACACGAGGGAAGTCCGTGCTTTTCTTCCAGGCAGTGGCACGTGCTTTAACACGCCGCGTTCGACAAAGCAGCTCTCCCCGTTTTGCTCAGTGGCAACAGGCACGACTGCAACGCACACAGGTGTAGGCAGCACCTGCAGGTCCCAAACCCTTAACCCGTTTTTAGAGAGCACCAATTTTTTAAGTAGTGCTTTTCCCTTAATCCATGACCCCTTCTTTCCTTTATTTCTATCGGGTGGCTCTCCTCCATTTTCCTCCTCAGTGTCTGAGCAGACACTGGGAATCGTTTCCGGAGGAAGGGCACGGCTGAAGCTCCTCCATCTACTCTCCGAGAAAAGAGAGTATGTTAAAGAATACATCTTTCCTTTCTTTTCCCTTTTTTAAATACAATTTCTGAAATCAACGCTGCGGCCTGGCAGCAAATACCTACGGGACTAAAGGTGATTCCTCATCCTCACTGTAACGTTGTAGTTAACCTCCCAACGAACCCATCTCCCCAGGAAGCGGCCATTTGAGATGGGAAGGGGCAGAGCAAGAGGAAGCTCTCCTTAGCCTAGCTCTTCCCCCAACACCACCTCGCCACCCAGCACCAAATTCAACTCACCTGCTCCGCCCGATCACTCGAACGGGCGTCCGACGCTGGCACACGCCGCAGCGGTGGTTCTGACGTGCCTTAAATCACCTCTCCGCAGAATATCTCGGGTCTGTACGCTCAAATAACGCAGTATTTGAGAAATAACGCCCAGAGCTCACACTCTGAGTGCAGCCCAACAGCACCGAAGCACCGGTAGGCTAAACATTCCAAACCTGGCAACAAGGCTGACCCAAGCAACAGCACGGAACCCTTCTGCACCTTCAGCGTGGACATCAGCGTAAGGAAACACAGACCTCCTCGATCCAAATTTTAAGCGAGAAACGCAAAAGGTCACCCAACCGGCTTGTTTTCAGCAAGCTAAAGGAGAAATTAAGGCGACAACCGGGTGCATCCAGAGTTAGTCAGATCCTGAAGGCAGTTCCTTGGGGGAACGGAGGAGCAACGCGCCAGATGAGGGCTGCCTTACAGCGCACCCCTTAGAAGCACTGCTACGGAAGGAAGGCAGAAGGCTGGAACTCGAAAGAACTCGCAAGGCGCCCGTTAAGGGGGAAATCTTTCATTTTTTTCTCAGCAGAACCTCCCCTCTCCCTCCCCCCTCGCCCCCCCCATGAAGGCAGACCGGGGACTCTTTGCTTCCTTAGGGAGAGGGCAGGGACGGGGCAGGGTGGTGGGACAGATGGCCAGAGGTTCGGATGGACGGACAGACAGCCGGACAGAGGGCCCAGCAAGGCCTGACGAAGGGCTCAGGAGCGGGAGGGAAGGGCAGGGCGAGGGGAAAGGCAGAGAAGTACAAATCTCTTTTTCCTTGTGATAACTTTTCTTGACCAAAAAACACGATTGTGAATGAGGCAAAATGAAAGATGTAACATGGGGACGTGCGGATACTCACGATGATGCAGCCTTCTATCCGCATGTTCGCTGTGCTGCTGGGATAGCAGCTGCGGGAGCCTGGCAGCAGAGGGCAGTGAAGCCAAGCAGCTGGGATCCGTCTCTGGGGAAGGGGGCACTGAGAAAGCGCTTGCAAACGGGGCACAAGCCCTCAGCCTCTGGAGGCGGCGCCTGTCAGGCGTGAAGGAAAGGGATCCCTTCTGGGAAGATGCTGTGGGCTTGCTGAGGCTCGAAGAACAGACGGTGCTGGCTGCTACCAGCGTGCTGCAGCAGCGGCAAGACAGAGCCGTGGTGGTTTTCCTCAGCTGGGCAGCTGAGCTCCAGCACAAGCGCTCTCTCCCTGCCCCTCCTCCAACGCCAAGGGGAGAAAAGAGGCTGGCAAGGGCTCAAGGGCTGCCAGAAGGACAGGGAGATCACTCCACAAGGAGCGTCACGGGCAAAGCAGGCTCAGCACAGCCTGTTCCAGTCCAGCCCGGGGCCTGCTCCTGCGGGGGCTCTCCACAGGCCGCGGCCTCCACCAGGCCACAGCCACCTGCTCCACCGGGGGCTCCTCCACCCGCAGGGGGGCTGCAGCGTGGAGATCTGCTCCACGGGGGACCCATGGGCTGCAGGGGGACAGCCTGCTCCACCAGGGGCCTCTCCCTGCACAGGCCGCAGGGGAACTGCTGCTGTGAGCCTGGAGCACCTCCTGCCTCCTGCTGCACGGACCTTGGGGACTGCACAGAGCTTTCTCACTCCTCCCTGAGCCAGACGCTGCTGGGCAGCAGCTTTTGTTCCCTTTCTTAGATGCAAGATCTTCTTAAATTCATCAGCGTAAGGAAACACAGACCTCCTCGATCCAAATTTTAAGCGAGAAACGCAAAAGGTCACCCAACCGGCTTGTTTTCAGCAAGCTAAAGGAGAAATTAAGGCGACAACCGGGTGCATCCAGAGTTAGTCAGATCCTGAAGGCAGTTCCTTGGGGGAACGGAGGAGCAACGCGCCAGATGAGGGCTGCCTTACAGCGCACCCCTTAGAGGCACTGCTACGGAAGGAAGGCAGAAGGCTGGAACTCGAAAGAACTAGCAAGGCGCCCGTTAAGGGGGAAATCTTTCATTTTTTTCTCAGCAGAACCTCCCCTCTCCCTCCCCCCCCCCCCCCCCCCCCATGAAGGCAGACCGGGGACTCTTTGCTTCCTTAGGGAGAGGGCAGGGACGGGGCAGGGTGGTGGGACAGATGGCCAGAGGTTCGGATGGACGGACAGACAGCCGGACAGAGGGCCCAGCAAGGCCTGACGAAGGGCTCAGGAGCGGGAGGGAAGGGCAGGGCGAGGGGAAAGGCAGAGAAGTACAAATCTCTTTTTCCTTGTGATAACTTTTCTTGACCAAAAAACACGACTGTGAATGAGGCAAAATGAAAGATGTAACATGGGGACGTGCGGATACTCACGATGATGCAGCCTTCTATCCGCATGTTCACCTGCTCATAGAGCCACACCTGGATCCTCGACCTCTGCAGAACGAAGGAGGAGAGTAAGTCGGGCCACAAACACTGAGCACTTTTGTTCTCTCATGTGTTCAGAAATACCTGCTAGCCACAGCCACGACAGCTCCCAAACGCTCCGAGGAGCAACTCTCAGGGGCAGTTCCAATGTGCAATCTGACATTTGAGCGTTATACCATCGGGTGAATACTACACGTTTGGTGAAGAACACGTTTCCAGTCACAAGGGAACACCCCTGCATGCCCGGCTACACGAGGGGGAAATGCCGGGCTCCTTGTGCCCACCAGCACACCGCACAGCTCTCCATCCCCCACAAACCCGTCCCGGGACACAGCCAGGAGCCGAAAACTCACCGAGGGGAATCCCCAGACCCTCCCCACTCCCCCCACACTCCCCAAATCCCCATCCCCGCCCCCTCCCCGCGGTACTCACGTTCTGCAGGTAGCGGAAGATGAGGTTCTGGGGCGCTGCGTTAAGGGCTCAGCACGGGGACGACAGTTCCGGGCTCGGGACAAGGCCCCAAACCCCACAGCGAGGCCTCAGGGCCCCGCGACAAGGCCTCAAGGCCCGGGCCGAGCCCCCTGAGGTCCGAGCCGCCCCCCACCCACCTCCCCGGCACCCCCCAGCCGCAGGAAGGATACGATGGGCTGCACCATCACCTTCTGCACCTTCTGGCCCTGCCCGCGGTACGCCATGGCTGCTGCCGCCTCGCCGCTCCCGCTCCCAGCACCGCAGCCAGAAGAGGCGAAGGCTGATGGTAGAACAGGGCTTCTTGGGGTGAAGGGAAAGCGAGGGCAGGTGGGCGCAGTCTCTGAGCTCTCCTCCTCCTGATTTGGCTTTTTCTCCCCCATTTCTGAGCCGCCAGAAGTCCCCGTGAAGTCCTTCGGCACGATGAAGGCCTGCGTGAGCTCCAGCAGCAGTTTCGTCGGCGGAGGTTTTCCCTGGTGGGGCCGGGGCGTCACAGCACACACACACACACACACACACACAGAGACGCGTGGTTTTGTCCAAACATTAAGTATTTACAACAAATTCGACAAGCGCTTTTCCTCTGCCAGCAGCAAATGCCTGAGGGCCCCCACAGCTTCACAAATCATAGCGGGAAGTGCCTACCGTGCCGCGAAAAGTTCGGAAAATAATTCAAAATTGATCTGCTAGGGGAAAAAAAACGATGGCTGGTGGCAGGGTACACAATACACCCGAATCTCAGCTCTGTCCTCCGCAGGGTCAGTGCCCACGCCCAAGTGCGATGCTGATGGCACCCGAACATTTGCTGTAGCAGGCAGCAGAGCCAGCAGCTCAGGGGAGCAAGTTTTAAAACCAAGAGGCACTTAAACAACCCTTCATCGACCCTGTGACTGTGGCAGAGTCCCGACTGCTCGCCCCGGAGTCCTCACACAGGCAAAAAGCACCAACCAAAGCCTGGGGGAACTTTGGTATAGCACAAGAGAAGGGAGTGGGGGTAGTGGAGCCGCATGGCAGAGCTGCTGCTTTTCACCATTTGATCCTCCCTGATAATTGAAAGGAAGGCTGGGTGGGCTGACCCCCACCCCCATTCCTGGCAGCAAGTTTGGTCCACAACACACTGGAATAACGATTCTGCTCCCTCCCACCCCTACAGCTTCATCATCTGACACGGGTACAGTCAAAACAATGGCATACACGAGTAAAAGTCAAGAGTTGACATAGTAACTCCAGGATTTGGCTATCAACTGTCCGAGAAATCAGAACACCGAAGCTTCACAATGTGCCCAACATCGAGTTGTGCCAAGGGCGGAGGAAGGAAGAAGCTTTACATTTAAGCCTTCAGAGCATCGCTCCATCAGAAGATCGATTTGCAGCCACCATGGCGTGCCAATGGAGATCTTTCTGTGCCAAAAGAAGTGCTTTGTCCTCTCGATATCGAAGGTAACCACCTATAGTTACAGAACGGATGCACAAGACCTTAACTCTGACCAGCAGGGAAATTTAGGACAACTGAGCGCAGATTCTGCCAATTTCTACCACTTCGGACTGTGCTTTAAGTCTCATTGCAAAGCCTCAGTTAGAAAAAGGATCACCTCGGGGTATCCAACAAGAAGAATAGTTTTAATTTTTATTTTTTTTTTTTAATTATACCCTAGGACTACGCAGTTCAACTGTCAATCATCTCAGAGAGTTCAAGGAGGAGGTCATCCTCGTCCTTCCCTGGGTCTAAGTCGATTTCAGCTTCCAGTCTGCCTCCTGAGATTTCCCAAAGTAGCTTCTCAAAATCTTCATCCGCAGATAAGGGCACGTTCCCTGTGGAACTCAGCCAGCGTGTCCGTGCCTCTTCTGGCTGGGAAGAAGCTGAGGTCGAGGTCTCGAGATCCATCTCCATCTGCTCCTCAAATCGTTCCGGGCTTCCAAGACGCACTTCAGGTCTTGGGAGAGCAAGAAAGAACAATCAGGATATGCCATTTCTTAACGGGAAATCCTTTTCCTGCAAACCGGCTCTTAAAACTGTAGGCAAGCCCTCCTATGCTTCAATCTTACACAGGGATTGTTATCAATCAACCCAGGGCTACATTTAGAGCCCGATGTGTTACCAGGTACATTTTTCAGTCTGGGGGTTTATCTGTGAAGCCAGGGCACCTGGAGTTGAGGTGGCATTCTTGAGGACCAAAAGGCAGAGGACACTACTCATCATCTATCACCTCACGAGGAAGTAGAACTTCACCTCATCCTCGTTCAGGTATTCAGACAACCCAAGAAGTCACCGGAAAGCTGTGCTGACTTGCAGCATTTCAAGAAAGCCTAATTAAGCAATCCTGCTAGCTGCTAGAAAGTGGTTTCAGGTGACTTATTCCTTTGATGGATTTTGGCTTCAATTATCTCAGAACCCTCATTTTTTCCCACATGTGACAGAACTTATGTTTCCCTGGGGATATACACTGATTAAGAAAAAGAACAAGTTGGGGTTGTCACCTGTTTTGGGGATTTTCTTCAAGTCTGATGGCTGGGACGTGCTCCGGCACGTCTGAAACACCCTAGAAAGCAGCAAAACAGTATTTATGACACATGGGTAAAAGATTCCTTAATAGCTTTTTCCTCCACACTGCTTCTCCTCTGGCATTGCGGAGCCGTGGCCAAAATACAAAACCAAGGTGCTCCTGAAGAAAGTTCACATTCACCTGGAGGTTACTCACGATCTGGTGTCTTTTAAGAACATGGCATTAATGGACAAAATCCCCCACACCAGAGAAATCACAGCATCAGAGTACCGGTTAAAGAGTGCCATTCATCTCATAAATACAGAAGGGTTCTACAAGCATCCTGGAGACAGCTACTGGATTTCTAAGGAAACAGAAGGCCTGCAGAACGTTTGAGTTTTCCACCTTTTCAAACAGAGGAGGGTAGAAATTTAACAAGGGATCCATCGCTGCATTAGCCCCTGGCCTTACCATGGCTGCTTTTCTGGCTGGAGGTCCCATCATGTCAGCATCAAAGGCAGTCTGTAGTTCCACAGCTGCTATGGCAGACGGGTAACTCCCAGGTGCCTTACGTTTCAGTGCCTTCTTCTTGGGGAAAGTGACTTTCCCACGCGAAGGCTTCGCAGATGTCATAAAGTTGGCTAGAGTAAAAGGAAGAGAGAACTGATACAGTCTTGCTCTGCCTCAGGAAAAATCCAGGTTCTCTTAATCATTTCCACAGTCCTTCTACACACTTAAATGCATTTGGCCAGCACAATTACACCGCCATTGCCTGGATTCTCAGGAATCTTTTCCACATAGTAAACTCTGTCTACCAACAAGCCATACAAAGGAACAAAGAAACCGAAGAGCTACAGTAAATAATAATCCAGGACAAGGGAAACCTCAGACACATAGCAATCCTAAGTGCAAGCTAGGTTCACAAATATAGACAGCTTTTATATTTAAAGTCCTGCTCCCGCTAGGAAAGGAAAAAGCAGCAGTTATAGTAGGACAAGAGTGTATGCAACTCTTGTACCAGCTTCCTCTCCCTTGCAGTGATGTCCCACAGTTAAGTTGTTCTACAAAGTCCACATTTGTAGTGGCATTTTCTAGTCTCCCGTTCCTTACCTAACATCTGGCTGGCAGGAAAAGAAGCAAACTAAGAAAAAGAAAGTACACCCTTCGCTTCGTAGCACTGCGTGGCAAAATGCACCCAGCCAGAGTTACAGCATGAGAATTGTCATCTTCTGTCTGTATTTCAGAAGACAACCTAAGTAACTCTTAACCTTCAACACTTACTTTTAGCTTCCTGGCCCTGAAATTGAGCTGCCACTTTCCCTGCTGGTTCAGTATTAAAGAAGCCAGCAGTAGATTTGACAGCAGCTTCCTCCTGCCGAAGCTTCTCTTGTTGTTCTCTCTGTTGCCACTTCTCCCACCGTCTCTCTTCAAAGCTCTTCTCTGGACATTTACGAGTTCCACTCTGCTGAGTGGGCTAGAAGGAAAGAAAAGTAGTGCATGAGTAGGACAAAAAAAATAAATAAAATCCGTGGAGATTTCGTTAAGAAAATCTGATCAGCAATCCCTCCAAAATGGTCTTGATGTGGAACAGCATATTAATCTCGTTCAGGTTACTGTTGGTTTTTTTGTTTGTTTGTTTGTTTGTTTTCCCATAAAATTCTGCCTGTAACAAGAGCCATGCTTTACTATGGACGCAGTCTCACATATCTGCAATATCCACTACGGCAAGCTTCTTTAAACAGCTAGGGTGTTCTGCTGTACATCTATTTATCACATTCTTTTTAAGCAGCAGAAAGTCATGCAAGTTCCCCTATACAGTATCCACTGACAGATTGATTTCCTTGAACACAGAACTCTGGCCTTCTGTATTAAATCCTTCATGTCTGACAGATCAAGTCAGTAAGAACAAAAAGAATTCCCTCCACGTTAACTGTGTAGATTTCAGCTGGTGCTAACAGGGTTTCTTTCTTGCTGTGGTATAAACAGACTGATTCCAAGTTTGAGGATTACAGAGTTGTCTGGAAATGCTGCTGGCGATAGGATTTAGACTGCACTGCAGCTCCTACCAGCTGCTGAAGGGTAAGAACACACTCAAGAGGGTGGCACACGGTGAGTAACAAAACTTGTCAGAATTATCAGAAATTGTACGAATGTATGTGTGTCTTCACAGAGGACTCACCTGTACATCAGGTCCAGAGGAAAGTTTAGGAAAAGGCCGGTTCAATTCCACTGCCTTCTTTTCTTCTTTTTCAGGTGCTTTAAAAAAAGACAAAAAAAAGTGTTGTCAACGGCAGAAATAAAGAAAGCTGGGTACTTGTTTCCTTTGTGCATTTATTTCCTTGTGTCCCATGAGAGAGAGAGAGAAAGGCTACAATGTGCAAGCCATTCAGCATTTATCCATGAAGCAGATCCTGAGCAAACTGAACTTGCTCAATATGGGAAGCACCTCACTGGGGCAGGCATTAAAGCATCTTATTACCTGTTAGTTTTGTGCTCCATAAAGATTTCTGCTCTGCTGGGGCAGGTCCGGGTTGTGCTGAGGGAGCTGGCACATCTCCTTCACTCTGCTGCATCCGCAGAGCTTTCTCACGCTTTATTTCTTCCAAGGTTTTAACACGCACTTCTCCTTCTGGCTTGACTTTTCCTGCCGGCTCCTTCGCCTGCCCTTTGCTGGGCCCGGACAGAGCGAGCTGCTTCTTGGACTCACCCTGAATTTTGCTCTTGCTATGGCATTCTCCTGCTTTTTTCTTCTCTTCTACCAAGCGATTATTCTTTTTTTCAGACAAGGCTTCAGAGAAAGTTTGCATGCGACCTGCACGAGCAGCTCTTGCCCCTGCGCTGGAATCTTCAGTTTTACCGTGCCCTTCAGCCTCGGCTTTGGCTTGAGGTTCGCGTCTCTGAAGAGCTTTCTCACGACGGATTTCCTCCAGTGTTTTCACATGGATCTCTCCCATCGGCTTAGCAGCCTTCCCTGTCATCATCAAGAAATGAGGAGAAGCACCAACATTTAAAGAGAGTCCAGCAATATTTTAAGTCTCCAAAATTTGTCAGAGCACTAAGGAAAACTCATCTTGAGCGTTCCCAATAATGCATCTTAGAACAATATCCTTAGAACAACATTCTCCTCCTCCTCTGAGCCACTTGTATTTTGAAGACCAGCCCTATCCAGAGAGAACTGCTACACAGAAATGCTGCTTTACTTTATTACTTTTTCAGACTGCATTTCAAATTCCTGCTCCTGGCAGTGGTTCTATTCTAATTGTACGTAACGGTTCACAGAAGCAGCTAAAAACCTCGACAAGGCACAAGTAGAAAATAAACACACACCTAGAGCCAGAGTTCTGATAGTGGCTGTCAGAAGAGCTTCAGCACTCAACCAAGAGGCGTCAGTTCTTTGTTTTCGTTTAAATTAGTTTGTAGGGATGTATGAAAGCAGTCCAAGTTCGTGGAAAGGACGGAGGAGAAAGCATATTTAAGATCTAGCTGTTACCTCTCTCAGTACTGGTCTGTTTAGGAGGTAATCCCAGCCTGTCCTTCAGAGACTTGGGAACTCGAACTGCAAAACAGAAAAAGAACGAATTAGGGAGGCTGCATAATGTCAACTTCAGGTTCACATTTCAAAACAAGACAGGAAAGGTAACTTTGAATCCCAGTGATTACGACCTCAGCCAACATGCAAAAAGAAACATCACTGGAAAAGGACAAACAGAAAGACTAAAAACGAAACCCAGGAATCCAATCCAGATGCCCGTTTAGTACCTGTCTCTCTCTTGGGTGCTTTGTCAGCATTTCCCGGAGCCTCTACCTTCTTCCCCAGCCTTTCAGCAAGGCTGCGCTTCACTGGAAGGCTGCCTACATCATCTTCAGAGAAAACAAGGAATATTGTAAGAACTTTTCTTTGCAGGAAGGTTTGAGAACAGTCAACAATAAGCTTCTCTTTTTCAAGCATATTTTCATAGAATTGCCTTTCAGCTGCTAAATGATTTTTTTTTTTTTTTTCCATTTCTGCCGTCAACACAGATCTCCACTGCAATGTATTTTCCTTTCATACATCACAAATACTCTTTAATGCAGTCATATATAGAAGGCAGCACCTACGTAACAGCTCGTAAAAAGTTCTCACCCGCGGAGGCTTTCCGTTTTCCTTGTCTATCAGCAAGATCTACTCGAACCACAGGTTCCTCCCCTAAAACAAAAGGGAATTTTTTTTTCTATTTCACAGAAACCAGTAGCCAACAGAAATATTATCCTGTTAGCCCATGTCCAAAAAACCCTAGTCAGACACTGTTTTGACAGCTAGACCACACAAACTCATATTTTAACTATAATTAACATGGAAAAAAAATATTAATAGTCTCAGTGCTTGCTTCAAATTCCAGCTGAGATAGTAGAGAGTGAATCTGAGTCTGCTTGACACCTATACTTTGTGCAGAACAAAGCTGCATAAGCAAGCAGAATATTCTTAGGTGCAAATGCTGAGAAATATTCCTTTCTAAGGTGAATGTCTACGAGTAAAAGTACTTCCACACTTTTTTCCCTTTAAAAGGCATTTGCACAGCTCTAAACAATTTATACACAAACACCTGTCATACTGTGTCCACACCTGCCACTGTACGCCTCTTTAATGCTTCAGAAATTGCTTCTTATATAGCACTGGCTTCTACAGCTCGCTCTTCTCGTTACTCTTCTGTTTTTCAGTTACCCCCCTATTGGCATACTGACACTTTTTTTTTTCTCCTGCCACTGCACTTAACCTGAGCACCAAATCTTTCCAGTACAACCAGGGACTTTAAGCATAAAAGCACGTTTTGAACAGAAGGCAGCACCAGAAGGCTAACATGGGTGAATTGTTTTAATTATTGCTTAACCCTCCAGTTTAGGAGTAATGAAATCAAAACAAAAGCATTCATTATTACCTTTCTTGGAAGACACTGTCACAGTTCTCACCACTGTCCGGACATTTTCCTCTTCTGGAGCAGGAAAAATCATAGAATCAACGGGACGAAGAGAAGATCTTGAAGAACCTTCTGTTCAGAGCAACCAAAACATAAGGAAGTTTACCCAACATAAAAAACTATCACAAAGAACAAAAAACTTTAAATGATTTGTTACTGTCAAAAATACAGCAAGCAGAGCATGTAAAGAAGAGAGGTGACTAATTTGCCTCTGGTTGCCCTTTGGACTCCCATTTAGAATACCAGCTGGCTGAGAATCAGGTTGCTTTATGCCCCCAGCTAAAAATGGAAGTCTGTCCCTCAAGCAGCTCCCAGTCACCATCACCTGCCGTGAACAGGATAAGAAAGTAGGCAATATTAACTCACCACCGTGTCTCTTATTTTTTTCCTTCATCTTCTGCCATTTGATTTCCTCAAGTGTTTTTATTCCAAAATTCAGATTGCCCTCTGAAAACAGGAAACAGTTCATGAGACAGGCTTAGAGGCACTCACTGAGGACCACAGGTCCTCAGGCTTCTTAGCGCTCAGGAACTTTCTGAAGTATTTCGAATAAAGCCTGTCAACACTCCTCACAAGTGAAAGAGCCATAGAACCAATGGCATTTTGCCCCTCCTTTCATCCTTCAGGGTTCAAAATGTAGTTTTAATTTTAATCCATTTACACAATATTAGATCCCTCTATCGTTAGATATGGCTTATCAGCAGTGGTTGCAAGGCTGCACGTGCAGCCATTTAAACTCCATGCTGTGGCCCTGTTTTGTTCTCCAAAAGTAAAGAAAAGGAGTTCACCTTTCTGACCCAATGGGCACATGATGGTATTAATGGCAGAAATGAGATCATGGAAATAACCGACTCCATTCAGCACCCCTACATTTTGTTGTGTTTTTACACCACGCTGCTTTTGACTTAACTGTCAAGTTCTTCTGATTTATCCTACTAAGGTGCTGGCATACCTTGTTTAGTAGTAATAGAACTGCCTTTCCGAGTGGAAATCACCCGTAACCCATTTTTGCCTTCCGCAGCTGGATGCTGGACGGGCGTTTTAGTTTCTTCTCCTTCCTCAGAAAGTTGGTCTGAAGGGGAAAAATCGATTCAGTTATGCATAGACCAGGTTGGTCATGATTACGTAGCTCATGCAGTGACACTTCAGCCCATGGTTCATACAAAAAACTTTGTTGCTGTTTTGTTTTTTTTTGTTTGTTTGTTTGTTTGTTTGTTTGTTTTTAAACAGCTACACTGACCTGATGAACTCCTAAGTAGAATACACTAGGACAAAACATCTAGGACTCTAGATTCTCTCTGCAGCTTTAACTACTACACAACACATTGCTCTTCAGACAGAAAAAAGAAATTTCCTTCCTAGTTTCACATAGAACTTTACACAAAAGACCAGCTAAAGCCAGGAGTGGTTCTAAGCTTTCCTCCAACGTTTCAGCTTCTGTCCACTGACTGCCAGACAAAGCCGCCAGTGACCTGGCCAGACTGCCTGCCCTATCGCTAGTCAGACCTCAGGTCATCTGTGATTTATACACTCATTTACAGCACAGATTCCTTCCAAGAACCAAAGATTTAACACATTCATTTACAGCACAAATTCCTTCAAGAACCAAAGATTTAACACATTCATTTACAGCACAAATTCCTTCAAGAAACAAAGATTTACACAATCATTTACAGCACAAATTCCTTCCAAGAACCAAAACATGCTCACCATCATCATCTTCATCATCATCTGCAGCATTGATTACAACTGGAGGGTGTGTAGGGCTTGGGACATTTTCAGAGTTTTCCACTTTCGTCACCCCCTTAGCTGTGGAGAGGGATTTGACTGGACAGAAAGTTTGTTTTGCTGCAGTGACATCTGAGCCACTTTCAGATCATCGTCCGCGCACTCAGGCGGACTTGGCAGTGTAGCTAGAGGAAGAGGAGGATCATCGGTAATATGGCAGTTTAAAACTTTGACCACAATGCAAAGAGATGGTAGCAAAGGCAGATAACCCGCACAGACAACGAATTCAGCATCTCCTTTTGCCCATCCCATCACTGCTTACACCGTGAACAATGATTTCCCTTCCAACAACAACACATCTCCCTACCACCCAGCAAAAGAGGAAACAACAGGAAGCAAACTGCAAGGCAAACATCACACAAAGCAAAGAGAAGCTGAGCACGAAAGCAGAAAACAAACACCAGCAGTACACTCGGTGCAGTACACCTATGACTGCAGACCTTTTCCTGCCCTCACAAATGAACAGTTACCTGACGCCCCCTACAGGATTGGCACCCACTAAGTAATACTCAAAATTAATTCTTCAGCGCTTAAAGAAAAAGGACCTAAACTCACTCTTGCTTGGTGGTAAGAATTGTCCATCGATGTAACGTCCCTTTGCATGATGAAAAGCACAGTTGGCTTTCTGACAGCCTCCCGGCTGGTTCTCCCAGTAGCAAGGAATCTCACTGCGCTTTTTCTGAAGACAGAAAGAAAGAAAAGCTCGTGATAACATGCACCTGAGGCTTGCAAAGAGATGCACAGCTCCAGATCGTGACAGCTGTCACAACACAGTGCTGAAACAGCATTCCAAAGGTCAGTTTCTCAGTTAAGTGTAGTATTTCTGGGCATATTCACAAAGTTTGCATAAGCTGTAACCACTATGCACATTTAGTTTGGTCATCACTCAGTTTGAGAAGACAGGCACTCTCAGACATCACTTGAGGGTGGCTTAAACTAATACACCTAGGATTATACTAGGATTATTCAGAGGGAAAAAGAACATCTGAAATTGCCTAGGTTAACCCTGTCTAGAACTACTTCTTGGAGACTTAGTTCTGCTGCACCTTTAACTTTCCCCACTTCCTACCCCAGGCAGCTACAACAGCGTTATCTGAAGGACTGTGGGTCAGAAGACACCTGATAGTTCATTATCAAGCCTGCTCCCATGAGGATAGAACAGCCTGTTTATTACCCCCCTGCTCCAGCACGTTTTAGCAGTCTATTTAACAGCTATTCTGCATCTCTTGAGAAAACTGTCAGCATCTAATAAAAAAAAATAAACAAATATCTTGCTAAGACATACCTAAGGCATTGATTTTATTTCCCTCTGCTTCCTCCCACCCCCTCTCTTGGTAACAGAAACCAGTATGATTTTGAAGCAAACAAATCTATCCTGCAAAAGCGCAATCAGTACACCTACGGCACTGAAAAATGCTTTTGTGGATTTATTTTGAGAACACATTGTTAGGCACTCACGTCAATTTCCATGTGTCTGAATCGGCAGACATTCCTGAAACAACGACCCTCCTGCCACAGCTTGCAGACCGTCTCATTGCCCAGAGCAGCTTCGCAGTGGCGGTAGGCACATTTGTCTCCCTGGAACCAAAAGGAAACCAACAAGGAAAATAGAGTACAGCCTCAAAAATGGCCATGCTGCTGCCTAATGGTGCTACAACTGAATTCACAATCTATCTGGTTCTCAAGTTAACCAAAGACCAGTGTGCTTCCTCCTCCTAATCTACTCCTTCCTGAAAAAAGGGGAGAAAAAAGCAAAGCAAAGGAAAGCCAGCCATACCTTGCTACAGGTAGAATAGAAATAGAAGTAGCAATCGTCTCCTTGTTTAGACATGCCGACGAGTTCTGCTAACAAGCTCGGGTTCTCTCCACAGGGACTTCCTCTGCTCTTGGAGAGAGCTGTCTTCACCCTTGCTTGGGCTGAAAGTCTTCTACTGGCTTGTGATCAGTGAAATCTTCTTTTTAAAAGTAACCCGAAAGAAAGTAACAAGTGAAAAATAATGAGGAACAAACATTTTTCCAGCTTTCTTCAGTTAATCAAATCAAGTTATCAGTCTCTCAAAGAGAGCAAAGCCTTGAAATCAGCTGTTACATGAACTAACTAAATATTAAAGTTCTGTAAAGCTGCCAGGAGCTTTGTCAGCAAGCGTTCTCTTCCACATCCTCAATAATATGACCTGGAGCACATCTGGAAGCCTGAAAACGGAGTCACTCCTTAAAAAACCACCTGATGATACATGCAAGTCAATAATCAACTATGGCTACAAATAACTTCTCTAGAACACAGTTAGGACGCATTAAACAGCACGTTCCAGGCCCTGTGGGTCTTCGATTTCACCTACCTGGACAACCTCAGCAAAGTTATCGATCTTCAAAGGCTTCCAGTTAACTGCTCCTGTAGGCCGAACCAAGACTGAATCCGTGAATTAATAATAAAGGGGTAGGAAGAATTTTCCTCCTCACTTTGCCAAGGGAACCTCTCATCCACAATTCAAACATAGGATGCGCTTTTAAACAGCTTATAACTAAGAGAGGAAGCAAGTCCATTTGAATGCTCTCTCAGACTGGATGCAGCCACGGTTAGTTAGCTCTTCAAAAAAATAAAAAACAAAAACCAAAACAAAACAAAAACAAAAAAAAAAAAAACAGCGCATTTAGAGATGAACTCGTGATTCAAAGTGGCTGCAAAAATGAGGCTCCATCTTCCACAGCCGGACAATTTAACTTTTTTTTTTTTTTTTTTTTTTAATTTAAAATTCAGCATGTTCCAATCTCTGGTCTTCAAGATTTCTTCACCTATTAAGAAAACACAAAAACCTTTCCCCGTCTTTATTACCTGTACAGCAAAAAACATACCAGTGCATCTAAATCCACTGATGTGCATACGCATACACACATCTGTGTTTATACACACACGAGGAGGGAGTGAGAGAAAGTTAGCGAGAGCGACAGTGAAAATCAGAATTTTTGCCTTTTCGACACAGAGAGCGCGTAAAAATTCTCTCATTTTGAGGGAACTAGAAAAAAATGGAGGCTCTGCAAAAGATTTTGATGAGTATGCCTTCGAGGCCGATGCTTTGTAACATGAGGGATCTGGGGGCCAGCACACAAATATGCATACGGATGTACATGCATACAGGATAAACATATCTATACACACAAGCGTGCACAGTAGATGTTGTATGATCTCCATATCGAGAACAACTCGTAGCCCTGATCAGACATGTAGAGTTGCAATCAATTAACAGCAGCAAGACAGCAGATCAAGGGTACAGCAAGCTTTGAGAGGCAGGGGAATGCTCACTTTGCCAGTGGCACGGCTGCATGATACCAAGGATTTTGAATTACTTTGATTTTTTGGAAGCAATTTGGTTTTTCTTTCTGCGCTGTAGCTGTGGTGGTTTTACCGTGCTGGGCAGCTAAACCCCACAACCGCTCTCTCACTCCCCCTCCTTTAGATGAGGAGGGGGAGAAGTAAAGCAAAGAACAACTCACGGGTTGAGATAAGGATAATTTAATTAAAGGGAAAAAATTATAATAATTAAATAAAGACTACCATGAACTAAACAATTTAACTAAGGGGAAATAAAAAGGGAAAGGGGAAAAGGAAAAATAAAAAGAAGGGAGGAAAACAAACAAACAAAATAAATGAAGGCTATATGGAAGTGCAGAGGAAAGAAATTACTCTCTACTTCCCACAAATGAGCCATGATTGACCACGTCCTTGAAGCAAGGCCTCAACGCACGCAGCCGGTGTTCGAGAGGAGGACCGACGTTTTCCCAACGAGAGCCCACCCCTCCCCTCTTCTTCCTGTTTCCACCTTTTATTGCTGAGTGGGACATCACATGGTATGGAATATCCCTTTGATTGGTTTAGGTCAGCTGCCCTAGTGATGTTTCTCTCCTCACCTTTTTGCCCACCCCCTAGGAGGGTTAGAGAAAGGCCCAATGCTGTGCCACTGCTGCTCAGCAGTACACACAACACTGGGGTGATAACACTGCTGTTCCAGCTACAAGTACAGAGTACGGCACTGTATGGGCTGCTGCAGGGAAAGTAAACATTCCAGCCAGACCCAGTACAGTAGCAAATACCACAGGTTTGCCATCACGTGCTGTTCCCTAATCCATATATCCATCATCAGCCATTGCTGCAGGATCATGAAAGGTTAGAGAAGACGACTTAGGTCCAATTTAACAGCCAATGAGTTTTCGATGAGCAGAGCTGCAACAGATTTTATTTCGCCACAAGCATTTTTTTTTCTTTTTTTCTGATATGAAGTCAGAAATTTTGATTTTTTTTTTTTTTTAAAGACACTAAATGTCACAAAACCTGCAACCAGACCAGATAAAGTTCAATTCAGAGTGATTCTGAATCCTTTCATTAAAACGCTGCACATTTCTGTGCAAATTATTTCTGACTCTTCTGGACAAAAGTGGATGAAATAGTTCTTACAAATTAATAATAAAAGGTTGGAAGCTTTTACTCACACAAACACTAGTGAATTTTCCAGGAAATATTGTTTTGGCAGGGAATTTTCCCAAATCTAAAATAAAGAGAGGAAAAGTTGGGTTCTCATATTAGTTACTGCTTTTGACTGCTGGACAAAGGGAATAAAAACAGTAGTTAAGTGCAAGGTTTCCTTCTCTTCTTTAGTATGGGTAGGAATCGTCACTTCGGACCTTTAGCACCTTCAGAAACACACCCAGTGCCATGCAGGTTCCTCTGCAGCTACTTCTAACAATTACTGGTGCTCCTTAGCATGGAAGTTTGACTCAAAACACTCTCCAGATTTAGCTCTTTTGACTGCCCAAGGAGCTCATCATTTTGCTTGTTGCCTTCCATTTTCCTGAACACACCGGGAACGCTGTTCAGAATCTGAATGGATCTGGTCTAAGGAATGGGAAGAAAGCAAAACCAACGATACCTTGCAGTATTCCAAATTCCAAAAAAGCAGTCTCATTTTAAAAAGGACCTCAAAAGCTTTTTTTTTTTTTAAACTGACATCTGCCAACATAGCAATCCAAGCGCTAAACCAACTGAAGTTGCCCCTGAAAGCCTGAATAAAAATGAGTAACTCTGGTGCACTCAGCAGGTCTGTAATAGAAGTTGGTAAGGGTTTTAGATTTCTTTTTTTTTTGCTCCAGGGTGCTGGTAAAATTTTTGCATTAAGAGATTTTGAACCTTTTGTACCAAAGAATTAGAGATGCGCTACAGTGCCAGTAGCTGGGGGTCTGGAAATACACACCAACAAGTGTCATAAGCTTTGCCTTTGCTGAAGGAAGATGAATAGTACAAAGAAAATCTGTCTAGTTTGTTTTACAGGCTTGTCTTTCTCAGTACGGAACAAACTGACCTCCCTGGTCTAACTTTGCAGTGCCTATTCTGCCTTTGTCCTGCAGAGAAGAGCAAGAAAGGAACAAATCTATTTTTGCACCCCAAAAACGCATTAGAGGAGGATTATCACACCCACCTAAGGGTACTTCCTTGTTTGTTTATAAAGCACAAAGCATTTCTCTTGGACAGTCTCTGTTGCTGGCCTCTTTTGTGCCTTCCATTTATAATAAAGATATTAAGATGCTTACCCCTTGCTTGTTTTTTTTTTTTTTTATTTGTTTGTTTGTTTGTTTTTGTTTTTTTTAAAGAACAGTGGAAGTGGAGAGTCGGATGACAAGCAAGAACAAACACTAGAAACTCCTTGTTCTGCCCCTGCTTTTTAATCACCCAGCATCACCCCGGCTGCAAAACAGCCTCTGCTGATTTACCTGCTTGTTAAAGCACCCCACAGGCTGCAAGTGCGGTGTGCTAGGTGTCAAGTTATATTTAACGGTGCACACGTAACCATTCATCTTCCCACAGTCGAAGCACAGAACAGCCTCTTGCTAACACAACTCATCCCTGCTGCTGCAAGAAACCCTAAGGCCTGCAGGAAAACCTCAAGCTAAGAGTTCCAAAGCAAAAGCAGAAAACGCATCATTTGTACTCTTTCTATTTGAGGGAATTCTAGCTGCTAAATGCTGCCTACATCTGAGGGCACGTTCTGAGGCTGCCGGGAAGGACACTCAACACCCACTGACAGCAGGAGTGCAAAGATGCCAGCCAAGAAGGCAAAGGTTAGAGCTGAACGCTGCCTCAGCTTCCTCCAGCAGCCAGCTGGGGGTCACCTTTCACCACGCTCTCTGAGACTCGGAGCACCGAGTTACCGCAGCCGCCACGTACAGCTGCTCCTTGCTGGCCCAAACTATTTGAAGAGTCTTCAGACTTCAGGGACCTGTTTTACGACAGCCTCAAGATCAAATTCATCTGTTCCTGAAGGCGCTGATCGTCCTGCTGTTTCTGTAGCTGTCAAAGAACAATCCTGAACTGAGGCACTCGTCTGATCAAACAGTGCTTCGGCACAGATTTCTCTTTAGCTTGACACATCAAGGTGAAGAGGAATCGATTCTTGCAAGCAACCTCTCAAGCAGGGATCTAATAAGGTGACCAAAACGACAGATCTGTTGTGCAGATCTGAGCACGTCACTCTGCAGGGAATCACTTTCAAGCCTAAGATGTTTCACCCATCTCCCTGCCCCAGAGCGACACAAGGAAAGCTCTTAAGCAATTGCTAGCCTCTCCTCAGTGCTCACGAGTCCCAAATCACTAATTTTACAATATATAAACCATGGCAGCTGGCACCTAGTTGGCACACGGTGACACTGCACACGTTGGCAGTGCTGTCAGGAGCTGGAAAGTCAGGGGTGAGGGGGTTAAGGGAAAACCACACATCAGTTTAGCAACTTGGCTCCCGTAGGATACTTCCTACGGCAGGAGTTTTAGCAAAGTCCCTCCCTCAGAGGGACCTGCTGGCTAATTAAAACAGGACTTCTGCTGGAGCAGTCAGAAGGCAGCAGGGTATCAGGAGATATCCAGTGGGCATCACCGTCAGCCTGTGGCAGTTTGGGGTCCAGGTATCAGTGGTTATGCGTGGTTTTCTCTGCTTCACTTTCTCCAAAGCTGTGAAAAAATAGTTCTTTTACAGCACTGTACAGTCACACGTTACGGATGGAACCAGCTGCATCAACTTCCAGTACGACGGTGTTGGAAAAAGGTGCCTTTGGTGGTCAGGAGCACAACAGCTCTGGTGAGGTGTTATTTAAGTGTGTTCTTACATCTGAGTTTCCTCATAGCAGTATGTAGCTGAGGGGGTCCAGGTTTCCCAGGTAAGATTGATGTTTTTTCTCCTACCAAGCACCAGCTCAGTATACAAAGCTCTGTTAATAACACCCAAGCGTGTAGATGTTAAACTGAAACTGCTTTTAAACCTATTTGTTGTTACGAAAATAGCTTAATACACCATCTTCACAGGGTAAAAATTCACATGGAAGGACAAAAAAACCCAGAAGCGCTTCCTGAGCTTCAGTTTACCAACAGCACCATCGGATTTAGATCCTGGCCTGGCAGCCAGGATGCAGGGTCTGTAAGCATTGCTGCGATGTGCAAGTGCCAAGGCAGGTTTCTGGCCTGCCCTGAATAAAATACCTTTTTTTTTTAATACAAACAGCGTGCCAGGTACGCTGTAATGCCAATGTGCCAGCTCAATAGAGGATGTCAAACAACAGAGGCGTTTATCCTAATTTCTGGCATGAAAACACTTTTAACAGCATTCTTTTCATGAAGAAAACCCTCTCTATCTTCTCCAATGCTCCAGGATCTGCTGCAGCTGCAGCAGCCGCGCTGGTACAACCCACATCTTTGCCAAATCTTTTCAATAATTGTGCTTTACCTCGGCAATGTTGAGGTCACTCCTCTTCCTCCTCCAGCTGAGCAAGCAGCTCGCTGGCTCTGCCACACCGCAGGTGCGGAAGCGAAAGCTGGGAACACAGGAGTCAAACTCTCAGTGCTCACAAAGCCACCAGGGCAGAGGGCTGACACAGAGGCACCCCGGATCCGCTCTCCCTCCCCGCTGCGAGGCTCGCAGCAGCCCCAACCCGAAGCACACACAATGCTTCGCATGGTGATGTCACCGCTGATTCTGAGTCCCCACGTGAGGATCTGCTTCACCACTCTCAACGTTGGTGTTGGTTTTTGATTTTTGTTTTTTTTTTTTTTTTTTCTTTTAATCATTCTCAGCTTATGGGAAACCATCAGGTAAACCACAGATCGCTAGGGAAGAAGGCCCACACGAGGGAAGTCCGTGCTTTTCTTCCAGGCAGTGGCACGTGCTTTAACACGCCGCGTTCGACAAAGCAGCTCTCCCCGTTTTGCTCAGTGGCAACAGGCACGACTGCAACGCACACAGGTGTAGGCAGCACCTGCAGGTCCCAAACCCTTAACCCGTTTTTAGAGAGCACCAATTTTTTAAGTAGTGCTTTTCCCTTAATCCATGACCCCTTCTTTCCTTTATTTCTATCGGGTGGCTCTCCTCCATTTTCCTCCTCAGTGTCTGAGCAGACACTGGGAATCGTTTCCGGAGGAAGGGCACGGCTGAAGCTCCTCCATCTACTCTCCGAGAAAAGAGAGTATGTTAAAGAATACATCTTTCCTTTCTTTTCCCTTTTTTAAATACAATTTCTGAAATCAACGCTGCGGCCTGGCAGCAAATACCTACGGGACTAAAGGTGATTCCTCATCCTCACTGTAACGTTGTAGTTAACCTCCCAACGAACCCATCTCCCCAGGAAGCGGCCATTTGAGATGGGAAGGGGCAGAGCAAGAGGAAGCTCTCCTTAGCCTAGCTCTTCCCCCAACACCACCTCGCCACCCAGCACCAAATTCAACTCACCTGCTCCGCCCGATCACTCGAACGGGCGTCCGACGCTGGCACACGCCGCAGCGGTGGTTCTGACGTGCCTTAAATCACCTCTCCGCAGAATATCTCGGGTCTGTACGCTCAAATAACGCAGTATTTGAGAAATAACGCCCAGAGCTCACACTCTGAGTGCAGCCCAACAGCACCGAAGCACCGGTAGGCTAAACATTCCAAACCTGGCAACAAGGCTGACCCAAGCAACAGCACGGAACCCTTCTGCACCTTCAGCGTGGACATCAGCGTAAGGAAACACAGACCTCCTCGATCCAAATTTTAAGCGAGAAACGCAAAAGGTCACCCAACCGGCTTGTTTTCAGCAAGCTAAAGGAGAAATTAAGGCGACAACCGGGTGCATCCAGAGTTAGTCAGATCCTGAAGGCAGTTCCTTGGGGGAACGGAGGAGCAACGCGCCAGATGAGGGCTGCCTTACAGCGCACCCCTTAGAGGCACTGCTACGGAAGGAAGGCAGAAGGTTGGAACTCGAAAGAACTCGCAAGGCGCCCGTTAAGGGGGAAATCTTTCATTTATTTCTCAGCAGAACCTCCCCTCTCCCTCCCCCCTCGCCCCCCCCATGAAGGCAGACCGGGGACTCTTTGCTTCCTTAGGGAGAGGGCAGGGACGGGGCAGGGTGGTGGGACAGATGGCCAGAGGTTCGGATGGACGGACAGACAGCCGGACAGAGGGCCCAGCAAGGCCTGACGAAGGGCTCAGGAGCGGGAGGGAAGGGCAGGGCGAGGGGAAAGGCAGAGAAGTACAAATCTCTTTTTCCTTGTGATAACTTTTCTTGACCAAAAAACACGATTGTGAATGAGGCAAAATGAAAGATGTAACATGGGGACGTGCGGATACTCACGATGATGCAGCCTTCTATCCGCATGTTCACCTGCTCATAGAGCCACACCTGGATCCTCGACCTCTGCAGAACGAAGGAGGAGAGTAAGTCGGGCCACAAACACTGAGCACTTTTGTTCTCTCATGTGTTCAGAAATACCTGCTAGCCACAGCCACGACAGCTCCCAAACGCTCCGAGGAGCAACTCTCAGGGGCAGTTCCAATGTGCAATCTGACATTTGAGCGTTATACCATCGGGTGAATACTACACGTTTGGTGAAGAACACGTTTCCAGTCACAAGGGAACACCCCTGCATGCCCGGCTACACGAGGGGGAAATGCCGGGCTCCTTGTGCCCACCAGCACACCGCACAGCTCTCCATCCCCCACAAACCCGTCCCGGGACACAGCCAGGAGCCGAAAACTCACCGAGGGGAATCCCCAGACCCTCCCCACTCCCCCCACACTCCCCAAATCCCCATCCCCGCCCCCTCCCCGCGGTACTCACGTTCTGCAGGTAGCGGAAGATGAGGTTCTGGGGCGCTGCGTTAAGGGCTCAGCACGGGGACGACAGTTCCGGGCTCGGGACAAGGCCCCAAACCCCACAGCGAGGCCTCAGGGCCCCGCGACAAGGCCTCAAGGCCCGGGCCGAGCCCCCTGAGGTCCGAGCCGCCCCCCACCCACCTCCCCGGCACCCCCCAGCCGCAGGAAGGATACGATGGGCTGCACCATCACCTTCTGCACCTTCTGGCCCTGCCCGCGGTACGCCATGGCTGCTGCCGCCTCGCCGCTCCCGCTCCCAGCACCGCAGCCAGAAGAGGCGAAGGCTGATGGTAGAACAGGGCTTCTTGGGGTGAAGGGAAAGCGAGGGCAGGTGGGCGCAGTCTCTGAGCTCTCCTCCTCCTGATTTGGCTTTTTCTCCCCCATTTCTGAGCCGCCAGAAGTCCCCGTGAAGTCCTTCGGCACGATGAAGGCCTGCGTGAGCTCCAGCAGCAGTTTCGTCGGCGGAGGTTTTCCCTGGTGGGGCCGGGGCGTCACAGCACACACACACACACACACACACACAGAGACGCGTGGTTTTGTCCAAACATTAAGTATTTACAACAAATTCGACAAGCGCTTTTCCTCTGCCAGCAGCAAATGCCTGAGGGCCCCCACAGCTTCACAAATCATAGCGGGAAGTGCCTACCGTGCCGCGAAAAGTTCGGAAAATAATTCAAAATTGATCTGCTAGGGGAAAAAAAACGATGGCTGGTGGCAGGGTACACAATACACCCGAATCTCAGCTCTGTCCTCCGCAGGGTCAGTGCCCACGCCCAAGTGCGATGCTGATGGCACCCGAACATTTGCTGTAGCAGGCAGCAGAGCCAGCAGCTCAGGGGAGCAAGTTTTAAAACCAAGAGGCACTTAAACAACCCTTCATCGACCCTGTGACTGCGGCAGAGTCCCGACTGCTCGCCCCGGAGTCCTCACACAGGCAAAAAGCACCAACCAAAGCCTGGGGGAACTTTGGTATAGCACAAGAGAAGGGAGTGGGGGTAGTGGAGCCGCATGGCAGAGCTGCTGCTTTTCACCATTTGATCCTCCCTGATAATTGAAAGGAAGGCTGGGTGGGCTGACCCCCACCCCCATTCCTGGCAGCAAGTTTGGTCCACAACACACTGGAACAACGATTCTGCTCCCTCCCACCCCTACAGCTTCATCATCTGACACGGGTACAGTCAAAACAATGGCATACACGAGTAAAAGTCAAGAGTTGACATAGTAACTCCAGGATTTGGCTATCAACTGTCCGAGAAATCAGAACACCGAAGCTTCACAATGTGCCCAACATCGAGTTGTGCCAAGGGCGGAGGAAGGAAGAAGCTTTACATTTAAGCCTTCAGAGCATCGCTCCATCAGAAGATCGATTTGCAGCCACCATGGCGTGCCAATGGAGATCTTTCTGTGCCAAAAGAAGTGCTTTGTCCTCTCGATATCGAAGGTAACCACCTATAGTTACAGAATGGATGCACAAGACCTTAACTCTGACCAGCAGGGAAATTTAGGACAACTGAGGGCAGATCCTGCCAATTTCTACCACTTCGGACTGTGCTTTAAGTCTCATTGCAAAGCCTCAGTTAGAAAAAGGATCACCTCGGGGTATCCAACAAGAAGAACAGTTTTAATTTTTTTTTTTTTTTAATTATACCCTAGGACTACGCAGTTCAACTGTCAATCATCTCGGAGAGTTCAAGGAGGAGGTCATCCTCGTCCTTCCCTGGGTCTAAGTCGATTTCGGCTTCCAGTCTGCCTCCTGAGATTTCCCAAAGTAGCTTCTCAAAATCTTCATCCGCAGATAAGGGCACGTTCCCTGTGGAACTCAGCCAGCGTGTCCGTGCCTCTTCTGGCTGGGAAGAAGCTGAGGTCGAGGTCTCGAGATCCATCTCCATCTGCTCCTCAAATCTTTCAGGGCTTCCAAGACGCACTTCAGGTCTTGGGAGAGCAAGAAAGAACAATCAGGATATGCCATTTCTTAACGGGAAATCCTTTTCCTGCAAACCGGCTCTTAAAACTGTAGGCAAGCCCTCCTATGCTTCAATCTTACACAGGGATTGTTATCAATCAACCCAGGGCTACATTTAGAGCCCGATGTGTTACCAGGTACATTTTTCAGTCTGGGGGTTTATCTGTGAAGCCAGGGCACCTGGAGTTGAGGTGGCATTCTTGAGGACCAAAAGGCAGAGGACACTACTCATCATCTATCACCTCACGAGGAAGTAGAACTTCACCTCATCCTCGTTCAGGTATTCAGACAACCCAAGAAGTCACCGGAAAGCTGTGCTGACTTGCAGCATTTCAAGAAAGCCTAATTAAGCAATCCTGCTAGCTGCTAGAAAGTGGTTTCAGGTGACTTATTCCTTTGATGGATTTTGGCTTCAATTATCTCAGAACCCTCATTTTTTCCCACATGTGACAGAACTTATGTTTCCCTGGGGATATACACTGATTAAGAAAAAGAACAAGTTGGGGTTGTCACCTGTTTTGGGGATTTTCTTCAAGTCTGATGGCTGGGACGTGCTCCGGCACGTCTGAAACACCCTAGAAAGCAGCAAAACAGTATTTATGACACATGGGTAAAAGATTCCTTAATAGCTTTTTCCTCCACACTGCTTCTCCTCTGGCATTGCGGAGCCGTGGCCAAAATACAAAACCAAGGTGCTCCTGAAGAAAGTTCACATTCACCTGGAGGTTACTCACGATCTGGTGTCTTTTAAGAACATGGCATTAATGGACAAAATCCCCCACACCAGAGAAATCACAGCATCAGAGTACCGGTTAAAGAGTGCCATTCATCTCATAAATACAGAAGGGTTCTACAAGCATCCTGGAGACAGCTACTGGATTTCTAAGGAAACAGAAGGCCTGCAGAACGTTTGAGTTTTCCACCTTTTCAAACAGAGGAGGGTAGAAATTTAACAAGGGATCCATCGCTGCATTAGCCCCTGGCCTTACCATGGCTGCTTTTCTGGCTGGAGGTCCCATCATGTCAGCATCAAAGGCAGTCTGTAGTTCCACAGCTGCTATGGCAGACGGGTAACTCCCAGGTGCCTTACGTTTCAGTGCCTTCTTCTTGGGGAAAGTGACTTTCCCACGCGAAGGCTTCGCAGATGTCATAAAGTTGGCTAGAGTAAAAGGAAGAGAGAACTGATACAGTCTTGCTCTGCCTCAGGAAAAATCCAGGTTCTCTTAATCATTTCCACAGTCCTTCTACACACTTAAATGCATTTGGCCAGCACAATTACACCGCCATTGCCTGGATTCTCAGGAATCTTTTCCACATAGTAAACTCTGTCTACCAACAAGCCATACAAAGGAACAAAGAAACCGAAGAGCTACAGTAAATAATAATCCAGGACAAGGGAAACCTCAGACACATAGCAATCCTAAGTGCAAGCTAGGTTCACAAATATAGACAGCTTTTATATTTAAAGTCCCGCTCCCGCTAGGAAAGGAAAAAGCAGCAGTTATAGTAGGACAAGAGTGTATGCAACTCTTGTACCAGCTTCCTCTCCCTTGCAGTGATGTCCCACAGTTAAGTTGTTCTACAAAGTCCACATTTGTAGTGGCATTTTCTAGTCTCCCGTTCCTTACCTAACATCTGGCTGGCAGGAAAAGAAGCAAACTAAGAAAAAGAAAGTACACCCTTCGCTTCGTAGCACTGCGTGGCAAAATGCACCCAGCCAGAGTTACAGCATGAGAATTGTCATCTTCTGTCTGTATTTCAGAAGACAACCTAAGTAACTCTTAACCTTCAACACTTACTTTTAGCTTCCTGGCCCTGAAATTGAGCTGCCACTTTCCCTGCTGGTTCAGTATTAAAGAAGCCAGCAGTAGATTTGACAGCAGCTTCCTCCTGCCGAAGCTTCTCTTGTTGTTCTCTCTGTTGCCACTTCTCCCACCGTCTCTCTTCAAAGCTCTTCTCTGGACATTTACGAGTTCCACTCTGCTGAGTGGGCTAGAAGGAAAGAAAAGTAGTGCATGAATAGGACAAAAAAAATAAATAAAATCCGTGGAGATTTCGTTAAGAAAATCTGATCAGCAATCCCTCCAAAATGGTCTTGATGTGGAACAGCATATTAATCTCGTTCAGGTTACTGTTGGTTTTTTTGTTTGTTTGTTTGTTTGTTTTCCCATAAAATTCTGCCTGTAACAAGAGCCATGCTTTACTATGGACGCAGTCTCACATATCTGCAATATCCACTATGGCAAGCTTCTTTAAAAAGCTAGGGTGTTCTGCTGTACATCTATTTATCACATTCTTTTTAAGCAGCAGAAAGTCATGCAAGTTCCCCTATACAGTATCCACTGACAGATTGATTTCCTTGAACACAGAACTCTGGCCTTCTGTATTAAATCCTTCATGTCTGACAGATCAAGTCAGTAAGAACAAAAAGAATTCCCTCCACGTTAACTGTGTAGATTTCAGCTGGTGCTAACAGGGTTTCTTTCTTGCTGTGGTATAAACAGACTGATTCCAAGTTTGAGGATTACAGAGTTGTCTGGAAATGCTGCTGGCGATAGGATTTAGACTGCACTGCAGCTCCTACCAGCTGCTGAAGGGTAAGAACACACTCAAGAGGGTGGCACACGGTGAGTAACAAAACTTGTCAGAATTATCAGAAATTGTACGAATGTATGTGTGTCTTCACAGAGGACTCACCTGTACATCAGGTCCAGAGGAAAGTTTAGGAAAAGGCCGGTTCAATTCCACTGCCTTCTTTTCTTCTTTTTCAGGTGCTTTAAAAAAAGACAAAAAAAAGTGTTGTCAACGGCAGAAATAAAGAAAGCTGGGTACTTGTTTCCTTTGTGCATTTATTTCCTTGTGTCCCATGAGAGAGAGAGAGAAAGGCTACAATGTGCAAGCCATTCAGCATTTATCCATGAAGCAGATCCTGAGCAAACTGAACTTGCTCAATATGGGAAGCACCTCACTGGGGCAGGCATTAAAGCATCTTATTACCTGTTAGTTTTGTGCTCCATAAAGATTTCTGCTCTGCTGGGGCAGGTCCGGGTTGTGCTGAGGGAGCTGGCACATCTCCTTCACTCTGCTGCATCCGCAGAGCTTTCTCACGCTTTATTTCTTCCAAGGTTTTAACACGCACTTCTCCTTCTGGCTTGACTTTTCCTGCCGGCTCCTTCGCCTGCCCTTTGCTGGGCCCGGACAGAGCGAGCTGCTTCTTGGACTCACCCTGAATTTTGCTCTTGCTATGGCATTCTCCTGCTTTTTTCTTCTCTTCTACCAAGCGATTATTCTTTTTTTCAGACAAGGCTTCAGAGAAAGTTTGCATGCGACCTGCACGAGCAGCTCTTGCCCCTGCGCTGGAATCTTCAGTTTTACCGTGCCCTTCAGCCTCGGCTTTGGCTTGAGGTTCGCGTCTCTGAAGAGCTTTCTCACGACGGATTTCCTCCAGTGTTTTCACATGGATCTCTCCCATCGGCTTAGCAGCCTTCCCTGTCATCATCAAGAAATGAGGAGAAGCACCAACATTTAAAGAGAGTCCAGCAATATTTTAAGTCTCCAAAATTTGTCAGAGCACTAAGGAAAACTCATCTTGAGCGTTCCCAATAATGCATCTTAGAACAATATCCTTAGAACAACATTCTCCTCCTCCTCTGAGCCACTTGTATTTTGAAGACCAGCCCTATCCAGAGAGAACTGCTACACAGAAATGCTGCTTTACTTTATTACTTTTTCAGACTGCATTTCAAATTCCTGCTCCTGGCAGTGGTTCTATTCTAATTGTACGTAACGGTTCACAGAAGCAGCTAAAAACCTCGACAAGGCACAAGTAGAAAATAAACACACACCTAGAGCCAGAGTTCTGATAGTGGCTGTCAGAAGAGCTTCAGCACTCAACCAAGAGGCGTCAGTTCTTTGTTTTCGTTTAAATTAGTTTGTAGGGATGTATGAAAGCAGTCCAAGTTCGTGGAAAGGACGGAGGAGAAAGCATATTTAAGATCTAGCTGTTACCTCTCTCAGTACTGGTCTGTTTAGGAGGTAATCCCAGCCTGTCCTTCAGAGACTTGGGAACTCGAACTGCAAAACAGAAAAAGAACGAATTAGGGAGGCTGCATAATGTCAACTTCAGGTTCACATTTCAAAACAAGACAGGAAAGGTAACTTTGAATCCCAGTGATTACGACCTCAGCCAACATGCAAAAAGAAACATCACTGGAAAAGGACAAACAGAAAGACTAAAAACGAAACCCAGGAATCCAATCCAGATGCCCGTTTAGTACCTGTCTCTCTCTTGGGTGCTTTGTCAGCATTTCCCGGAGCCTCTACCTTCTTCCCCAGCCTTTCAGCAAGGCTGCGCTTCACTGGAAGGCTGCCTACATCATCTTCAGAGAAAACAAGGAATATTGTAAGAACTTTTCTTTGCAGGAAGGTTTGAGAACAGTCAACAATAAGCTTCTCTTTTTCAAGCATATTTTCATAGAATTGCCTTTCAGCTGCTAAATGATTTTTTTTTTTTTTTTCCATTTCTGCCGTCAACACAGATCTCCACTGCAATGTATTTTCCCTTCATACATCACAAATACTCTTTAATGCAGTCATATATAGAAGGCAGCACCTACGTAACAGCTCGTAAAAAGTTCTCACCCGCGGAGGCTTTCCGTTTTCCTTGTCTATCAGCAAGATCTACTCGAACCACAGGTTCCTCCCCTAAAACAAAAGGGAATTTTTTTTTCTATTTCACAGAAACCAGTAGCCAACAGAAATATTATCCTGTTAGCCCATGTCCAAAAAACCCTAGTCAGACACTGTTTTGACAGCTAGACCACACAAACTCATATTTTAACTATAATTAACATGGAAAAAAATATTAATAGTCTCAGTGCTTGCTTCAAATTCCAGCTGAGATAGTAGAGAGTGAATCTGAGTCTGCTTGACACCTATACTTTGTGCAGAACAAAGCTGCATAAGCAAGCAGAATATTCTTAGGTGCAAATGCTGAGAAATATTCCTTTCTAAGGTGAATGTCTACGAGTAAAAGTACTTCCACACTTTTTTCCCTTTAAAAGGCATTTGCACAGCTCTAAACAATTTATACACAAACACCTGTCATACTGTGTCCACACCTGCCACTGTACGCCTCTTTAATGCTTCAGAAATTGCTTCTTATATAGCACTGGCTTCTACAGCTCGCTCTTCTCGTTACTCTTCTGTTTTTCAGTTACCCCCCTATTGGCATACTGACACTTTTTTTTTTCTCCTGCCACTGCACTTAACCTGAGCACCAAATCTTTCCAGTACAACCAGGGACTTTAAGCATAAAAGCACGTTTTGAACAGAAGGCAGCACCAGAAGGCTAACATGGGTGAATTGTTTTAATTATTGCTTAACCCTCCAGTTTAGGAGTAATGAAATCAAAACAAAAGCATTCATTATTACCTTTCTTGGAAGACACTGTCACAGTTCTCACCACTGTCCGGACATTTTCCTCTTCTGGAGCAGGAAAAATCATAGAATCAACGGGACGAAGAGAAGATCTTGAAGAACCTTCTGTTCAGAGCAACCAAAACATAAGGAAGTTTACCCAACATAAAAAACTATCACAAAGAACAAAAAACTTTAAATGATTTGTTACTGTCAAAAATACAGCAAGCAGAGCATGTAAAGAAGAGAGGTGACTAATTTGCCTCTGGTTGCCCTTTGGACTCCCATTTAGAATACCAGCTGGCTGAGAATCAGGTTGCTTTATGCCCCCAGCTAAAAATGGAAGTCTGTCCCTCAAGCAGCTCCCAGTCACCATCACCTGCCGTGAACAGGATAAGAAAGTAGGCAATATTAACTCACCACCGTGTCTCTTATTTTTTTCCTTCATCTTCTGCCATTTGATTTCCTCAAGTGTTTTTATTCCAAAATTCAGATTGCCCTCTGAAAACAGGAAACAGTTCATGAGACAGGCTTAGAGGCACTCACTGAGGACCACAGGTCCTCAGGCTTCTTAGCGCTCAGGAACTTTCTGAAGTATTTCGAATAAAGCCTGTCAACACTCCTCACAAGTGAAAGAGCCATAGAACCAATGGCATTTTGCCCCTCCTTTCATCCTTCAGGGTTCAAAATGTAGTTTTAATTTTAATCCATTTACACAATATTAGATCCCTCTATCGTTAGATATGGCTTATCAGCAGTGGTTGCAAGGCTGCACGTGCAGCCATTTAAACTCCATGCTGTGGCCCTGTTTTGTTCTCCAAAAGTAAAGAAAAGGAGTTCACCTTTCTGACCCAATGGGCACATGATGGTATTAATGGCAGAAATGAGATCATGGAAATAACCGACTCCATTCAGCACCCCTACATTTTGTTGTGTTTTTACACCACGCTGCTTTTGACTTAACTGTCAAGTTCTTCTGATTTATCCTACTAAGGTGCTGGCATACCTTGTTTAGTAGTAATAGAACTGCCTTTCCGAGTGGAAATCACCCGTAACCCATTTTTGCCTTCCGCAGCTGGATGCTGGACGGGCGTTTTAGTTTCTTCTCCTTCCTCAGAAAGTTGGTCTGAAGGGGAAAAATCGATTCAGTTATGCATAGACCAGGTTGGTCATGATTACGTAGCTCATGCAGTGACACTTCAGCCCATGGTTCATACAAAAAACTTTGTTGCTGTTTTGTTTTTTTTTGTTTGTTTGTTTGTTTGTTTGTTTGTTTTTAAACAGCTACACTGACCTGATGAACTCCTAAGTAGAATACACTAGGACAAAACATCTAGGACTCTAGATTCTCTCTGCAGCTTTAACTACTACACAACACATTGCTCTTCAGACAGAAAAAAGAAATTTCCTTCCTAGTTTCACATAGAACTTTACACAAAAGACCAGCTAAAGCCAGGAGTGGTTCTAAGCTTTCCTCCAACGTTTCAGCTTCTGTCCACTGACTGCCAGACAAAGCCGCCAGTGACCTGGCCAGACTGCCTGCCCTATCGCTAGTCAGACCTCAGGTCATCTGTGATTTATACACTCATTTACAGCACAGATTCCTTCCAAGAACCAAAGATTTAACACATTCATTTACAGCACAAATTCCTTCAAGAACCAAAGATTTAACACATTCATTTACAGCACAAATTCCTTCAAGAAACAAAGATTTACACAATCATTTACAGCACAAATTCCTTCCAAGAACCAAAACATGCTCACCATCATCATCTTCATCATCATCTGCAGCATTGATTACAACTGGAGGGTGTGTAGGGCTTGGGACATTTTCAGAGTTTTCCACTTTCGTCACCCCCTTAGCTGTGGAGAGGGATTTGACTGGACAGAAAGTTTGTTTTGCTGCAGTGACATCTGAGCCACTTTCAGATCATCGTCCGCGCACTCAGGCGGACTTGGCAGTGTAGCTAGAGGAAGAGGAGGATCATCGGTAATATGGCAGTTTAAAACTTTGACCACAATGCAAAGAGATGGTAGCAAAGGCAGATAACCCGCACAGACAACGAATTCAGCATCTCCTTTTGCCCATCCCATCACTGCTTACACCGTGAACAATGATTTCCCTTCCAACAACAACACATCTCCCTACCACCCAGCAAAAGAGGAAACAACAGGAAGCAAACTGCAAGGCAAACATCACACAAAGCAAAGAGAAGCTGAGCACGAAAGCAGAAAACAAACACCAGCAGTACACTCGGTGCAGTACACCTATGACTGCAGACCTTTTCCTGCCCTCACAAATGAACAGTTACCTGACGCCCCCTACAGGATTGGCACCCACTAAGTAATACTCAAAATTAATTCTTCAGCGCTTAAAGAAAAAGGACCTAAACTCACTCTTGCTTGGTGGTAAGAATTGTCCATCGATGTAACGTCCCTTTGCATGATGAAAAGCACAGTTGGCTTTCTGACAGCCTCCCGGCTGGTTCTCCCAGTAGCAAGGAATCTCACTGCGCTTTTTCTGAAGACAGAAAGAAAGAAAAGCTCGTGATAACATGCACCTGAGGCTTGCAAAGAGATGCACAGCTCCAGATCGTGACAGCTGTCACAACACAGTGCTGAAACAGCATTCCAAAGGTCAGTTTCTCAGTTAAGTGTAGTATTTCTGGGCATATTCACAAAGTTTGCATAAGCTGTAACCACTATGCACATTTAGTTTGGTCATCACTCAGTTTGAGAAGACAGGCACTCTCAGACATCACTTGAGGGTGGCTTAAACTAATACACCTAGGATTATACTAGGATTATTCAGAGGGAAAAAGAACATCTGAAATTGCCTAGGTTAACCCTGTCTAGAACTACTTCTTGGAGACTTAGTTCTGCTGCACCTTTAACTTTCCCCACTTCCTACCCCAGGCAGCTACAACAGCGTTATCTGAAGGACTGTGGGTCAGAAGACACCTGATAGTTCATTATCAAGCCTGCTCCCATGAGGATAGAACAGCCTGTTTATTACCCCCCTGCTCCAGCACGTTTTAGCAGTCTATTTAACAGCTATTCTGCATCTCTTGAGAAAACTGTCAGCATCTAATAAAAAAAAATAAACAAATATCTTGCTAAGACATACCTAAGGCATTGATTTTATTTCCCTCTGCTTCCTCCCACCCCCTCTCTTGGTAACAGAAACCAGTATGATTTTGAAGCAAACAAATCTATCCTGCAAAAGCGCAATCAGTACACCTACGGCACTGAAAAATGCTTTTGTGGATTTATTTTGAGAACACATTGTTAGGCACTCACGTCAATTTCCATGTGTCTGAATCGGCAGACATTCCTGAAACAACGACCCTCCTGCCACAGCTTGCAGACCGTCTCATTGCCCAGAGCAGCTTCGCAGTGGCGGTAGGCACATTTGTCTCCCTGGAACCAAAAGGAAACCAACAAGGAAAATAGAGTACAGCCTCAAAAATGGCCATGCTGCTGCCTAATGGTGCTACAACTGAATTCACAATCTATCTGGTTCTCAAGTTAACCAAAGACCAGTGTGCTTCCTCCTCCTAATCTACTCCTTCCTGAAAAAAGGGGAGAAAAAAGCAAAGCAAAGGAAAGCCAGCCATACCTTGCTACAGGTAGAATAGAAATAGAAGTAGCAATCGTCTCCTTGTTTAGACATGCCGACGAGTTCTGCTAACAAGCTCGGGTTCTCTCCACAGGGACTTCCTCTGCTCTTGGAGAGAGCTGTCTTCACCCTTGCTTGGGCTGAAAGTCTTCTACTGGCTTGTGATCAGTGAAATCTTCTTTTTAAAAGTAACCCGAAAGAAAGTAACAAGTGAAAAATAATGAGGAACAAACGTTTTTCCAGCTTTCTTCAGTTAATCAAATCAAGTTATCAGTCTCTCAAAGAGAGCAAAGCCTTGAAATCAGCTGTTACATGAACTAACTAAATATTAAAGTTCTGTAAAGCTGCCAGGAGCTTTGTCAGCAAGCGTTCTCTTCCACATCCTCAATAATATGACCTGGAGCACATCTGGAAGCCTGAAAACGGAGTCACTCCTTAAAAAACCACCTGATGATACATGCAAGTCAATAATCAACTATGGCTACAAATAACTTCTCTAGAACACAGTTAGGACGCATTAAACAGCACGTTCCAGGCCCTGTGGGTCTTCGATTTCACCTACCTGGACAACCTCAGCAAAGTTATCGATCTTCAAAGGCTTCCAGTTAACTGCTCCTGTAGGCCGAACCAAGACTGAATCCGTGAATTAATAATAAAGGGGTAGGAAGAATTTTCCTCCTCACTTTGCCAAGGGAACCTCTCATCCACAATTCAAACATAGGATGCGCTTTTAAACAGCTTATAACTAAGAGAGGAAGCAAGTCCATTTGAATGCTCTCTCAGACTGGATGCAGCCACGGTTAGTTAGCTCTTCAAAAAAATAAAAAACAAAAACCAAAACAAAACAAAAACAAAAAAAAACCAGCGCATTTAGAGATGAACTCGTGATTCAAAGTGGCTGCAAAAATGAGGCTCCATCTTCCACAGCCGGACAATTTAACTTTTTTTTTTTTTTTTTTTTTAATTTAAAATTCAGCATGTTCCAATCTCTGGTCTTCAAGATTTCTTCACCTATTAAGAAAACACAAAAACCTTTCCCCGTCTTTATTACCTGTACAGCAAAAAACATACCAGTGCATCTAAATCCACAGATGTGCATACGCATACACACATCTGTGTTTATACACACACGAGGAGGGAGTGAGAGAAAGTTAGCGAGAGCGACAGTGAAAATCAGAATTTTTGCCTTTTCGACACAGAGAACGCGTAAAAATTCTCTCATTTTGAGGGAACTAGAAAAAAATGGAGGCTCTGCAAAAGATTTTGATGAGTATGCCTTCGAGGCCGATGCTTTGTAACATGAGGGATCTGGGGGCCAGCACACAAATATGCATACGGATGTACATGCATACAGGATAAACATATCTATACACACAAGCGTGCACAGTAGATGTTGTATGATCTCCATATCGAGAACAACTCGTAGCCCTGATCAGACATGTAGAGTTGCAATCAATTAACAGCAGCAAGACAGCAGATCAAGGGTACAGCAAGCTTTGAGAGGCAGGGGAATGCTCACTTTGCCAGTGGCACGGCTGCATGATACCAAGGATTTTGAATTACTTTGATTTTTTGGAAGCAATTTGGTTTTTCTTTCTGCGCTGTAGCTGTGGTGGTTTTACCGTGCTGGGCAGCTAAACCCCACAACCGCTCTCTCACTCCCCCTCCTTTAGATGAGGAGGGGGAGAAGTAAAGCAAAGAACAACTCACGGGTTGAGATAAGGATAATTTAATTAAAGGGAAAAAATTATAATAATTAAATAAAGACTACCATGAACTAAACAATTTAACTAAGGGGAAATAAAAAGGGAAAGGGGAAAAGGGAGGGGAAAAGGAAAAATAAAAAGAAGGGAGGAAAACAAACAAACAAAATAAATGAAGGCTATATGGAAGTGCAGAGGAAAGAAATTACTCTCTACTTCCCACAAATGAGCCATGATTGACCACGTCCTTGAAGCAAGGCCTCAACGCACGCAGCCGGTGTTCGAGAGGAGGACCGACGTTTTCCCAACGAGAGCCCACCCCTCCCCTCTTCTTCCTGTTTCCACCTTTTATTGCTGAGTGGGACATCACATGGTATGGAATATCCCTTTGATTGGTTTAGGTCAGCTGCCCTAGTGATGTTTCTCTCCTCACCTTTTTGCCCACCCCCTAGGAGTGTTAGAGAAAGGCCCAATGCTGTGCCACTGCTGCTCAGCAGTACACACAACACTGGGGTGATAACACTGCTGTTCCAGCTACAAGTACAGAGTACGGCACTGTATGGGCTGCTGCAGGGAAAGTAAACATTCCAGCCAGACCCAGTACAGTAGCAAATACCACAGGTTTGCCATCACGTGCTGTTCCCTAATCCATATATCCATCATCAGCCATTGCTGCAGGATCATGAAAGGTTAGAGAAGACGACTTAGGTCCAATTTAACAGCCAATGAGTTTTCGATGAGCAGAGCTGCAACAGATTTTATTTCGCCACAAGCATTTTTTTTTCTTTTTTTCTGATATGAAGTCAGAAATTTTGATTTTTTTTTTTTTTTAAAGACACTAAATGTCACAAAACCTGCAACCAGACCAGATAAAGTTCAATTCAGAGTGATTCTGAATCCTTTCATTAAAACGCTGCACATTTCTGTGCAAATTATTTCTGACTCTTCTGGACAAAAGTGGATGAAATAGTTCTTACAAATTAATAATAAAAGGTTGGAAGCTTTTACTCACACAAACACTAGTGAATTTTCCAGGAAATATTGTTTTGGCAGGGAATTTTCCCAAATCTAAAATAAAGAGAGGAAAAGTTGGGTTCTCATATTAGTTACTGCTTTTGACTGCTGGACAAAGGGAATAAAAACAGTAGTTAAGTGCAAGGTTTCCTTCTCTTCTTTAGTATGGATAGGAATCGTCACTTCGGACCTTTAGCACCTTCAGAAACACACCCAGTGCCATGCAGGTTCCTCTGCAGCTACTTCTAACAATTACTGGTGCTCCTTAGCATGGAAGTTTGACTCAAAACACTCTCCAGATTTAGCTCTTTTGACTGCCCAAGGAGCTCATCATTTTGCTTGTTGCCTTCCATTTTCCTGAACACACCGGGAACGCTGTTCAGAATCTGAATGGATCTGGTCTAAGGAATGGGAAGAAAGCAAAACCAACGATACCTTGCAGTATTCCAAATTCCAAAAAAGCAGTCTCATTTTAAAAAGGACCTCAAAAGCTTTTTTTTTTTTTAAACTGACATCTGCCAACATAGCAATCCAAGCGCTAAACCAACTGAAGTTGCCCCTGAAAGCCTGAATAAAAATGAGTAACTCTGGTGCACTCAGCAGGTCTGTAATAGAAGTTGGTAAGGGTTTTAGATTTCTTTTTTTTTTGCTCCAGGGTGCTGGTAAAATTTTTGCATTAAGAGATTTTGAACCTTTTGTACCAAAGAATTAGAGATGCGCTACAGTGCCAGTAGCTGGGGGTCTGGAAATACACACCAACAAGTGTCATAAGCTTTGCCTTTGCTGAAGGAAGATGAATAGTACAAAGAAAATCTGTCTAGTTTGTTTTACAGGCTTGTCTTTCTCAGTACGGAACAAACTGACCTCCCTGGTCTAACTTTGCAGTGCCTATTCTGCCTTTGTCCTGCAGAGAAGAGCAAGAAAGGAACAAATCTATTTTTGCACCCCAAAAACGCATTAGAGGAGGATTATCACACCCACCTAAGGGTACTTCCTTGTTTGTTTATAAAGCACAAAGCATTTCTCTTGGACAGTCTCTGTTGCTGGCCTCTTTTGTGCCTTCCATTTATAATAAAGATATTAAGATGCTTACCCCTTGCTTGTTTTTTTTTTTTTTTATTTGTTTGTTTGTTTGTTTTTGTTTTTTTTAAAGAACAGTGGAAGTGGAGAGTCGGATGACAAGCAAGAACAAACACTAGAAACTCCTTGTTCTGCCCCTGCTTTTTAATCACCCAGCATCACCCCGGCTGCAAAACAGCCTCTGCTGATTTACCTGCTTGTTAAAGCACCCCACAGGCTGCAAGTGCGGTGTGCTAGGTGTCAAGTTATATTTAACGGTGCACACGTAACCATTCATCTTCCCACAGTCGAAGCACAGAACAGCCTCTTGCTAACACAACTCATCCCTGCTGCTGCAAGAAACCTCATGGCCTGCAGGAAAACCTCAAGCTAAGAGTTCCAAAGCAAAAGCAGAAAACGCATCATTTGTACTCTTTCTATTTGAGGGAATTCTAGCTGCTAAATGCTGCCTACATCTGAGGGCACGTTCTGAGGCTGCCGGGAAGGACACTCAACACCCACTGACAGCAGGAGTGCAAAGATGCCAGCCAAGAAGGCAAAGGTTAGAGCTGAACGCTGCCTCAGCTTCCTCCAGCAGCCAGCTGGGGGTCACCTTTCACCACGCTCTCTGAGACTCGGAGCCCCGAGTTACCGCAGCCGCCACGTACAGCTGCTCCTTGCTGGCCCAAACTATTTGAACAGTCTTCAGACTTCAGGGACCTGTTTTACGACAGCCTCAAGATCAAATTCATCTGTTCCTGAAGGCGCTGATCGTCCTGCTGTTTCTGTAGCTGTCAAAGAACAATCCTGAACTGAGGCACTCGTCTGATCAAACAGTGCTTCGGCACAGATTTGTCTTTAGCTTGACACATCAAGGTGAAGAGGAATCGATTCTTGCAAGCAACCTCTCAAGCAGGGATCTAATAAGGTGACCAAAACGACAGATCTGTTGTGCAGATCTGAGCACGTCACTCTGCAGGGAATCACTTTCAAGCCTAAGATGTTTCACCCATCTCCCTGCCCCAGAGCGACACAAGGAAAGCTCTTAAGCAATTGCTAGCCTCTCCTCAGTGCTCACGAGTCCCAAATCACTAATTTTACAATATATAAACCATGGCAGCTGGCACCTAGATGGCACACGGTGACACTGCACACGTTGGCAGTGCTGTCAGGAGCTGGAAAGTCAGGGGTGAGGGGGTTAAGGGAAAACCACACATCAGTTTAGCAACTTGGCTCCCGTAGGATACTTCCTACGGCAGGAGTTTTAGCAAAGTCCCTCCCTCAGAGGGACCTGCTGGCTAATTAAAACGGGACTTCTGCTGGAGCAGTCAGAAGGCAGCAGGGTATCAGGAGATATCCAGTGGGCATCACCGTCAGCCTGTGGCAGTTTGGGGTCCAGGTATCAGTGGTTATGCGTGGTTTTCTCTGCTTCACTTTCTCCAAAGCTGTGAAAAAATAGTTCTTTTACAGCACTGTACAGTCACACGTTACGGATGGAACCAGCTGCATCAACTTCCAGTACGACGGTGTTGGAAAAAAGGTGCCTTTGGTGGTCAGGAGCACAACAGCTCTGGTGAGGTGTTATTTAAGTGTGTTCTTACATCTGAGTTTCCTCATAGCAGTATGTAGCTGAGGGGGTCCAGGTTTCCCAGGTAAGATTGATGTTTTTTCTCCTACCAAGCACCAGCTCAGTATACAAAGCTCTGTTAATAACACCCAAGCGTGTAGATGTTAAACTGAAACTGCTTTTAAACCTATTTGTTGTTACGAAAATAGCTTAATACACCATCTTCACAGGGTAAAAATTCACATGGAAGGACAAAAAAACCCAGAAGCGCTTCCTGAGCTTCAGTTTACCAACAGCACCATCGGATTTAGATCCTGGCCTGGCAGCCAGGATGCAGGGTCTGTAAGCATTGCTGCGATGTGCAAGTGCCAAGGCAGGTTTCTGGCCTGCCCTGAATAAAATACCTTTTTTTTTTAATACAAACAGCGTGCCAGGTACGCTGTAATGCCAATGTGCCAGCTCAATAGAGGATGTCAAACAACAGAGGCGTTTATCCTAATTTCTGGCATGAAAACACTTTTAACAGCATTCTTTTCATGAAGAAAACCCTCTCTATCTTCTCCAATGCTCCAGGATCTGCTGCAGCTGCAGCAGCCGCGCTGGTACAACCCACATCTTTGCCAAATCTTTTCAATAATTGTGCTTTACCTCGGCAATGTTGAGGTCACTCCTCTTCCTCCTCCAGCTGAGCAAGCAGCTCGCTGACTCTGCCACACCGCAGGTGCGGAAGCGAAAGCTGGGAACACAGGAGTCAAACTCTCAGTGCTCACAAAGCCACCAGGGCAGAGGGCTGACACAGAGGCACCCCGGATCCGCTCTCCCTCCCCGCTGCGAGGCTCGCAGCAGCCCCAACCCGAAGCACACACAATGCTTCGCATGGTGATGTCACCGCTGATTCTGAGTCCCCACGTGAGGATCTGCTTCACCACTCTCAACGTTGGTGTTGGTTTTTGATTTTTGTTTTTTTTTTTTTTTCTTTTAAACATTCTCAGCTTATGGGAAACCATCAGGTAAACCACAGATCGCTAGGGAAGAAGGCCCACACGAGGGAAGTCCGTGCTTTTCTTCCAGGCAGTGGCACGTGCTTTAACACGCCGCGTTCGACAAAGCAGCTCTCCCCGTTTTGCTCAGTGGCAACAGGCACGACTGCAACGCACACAGGTGTAGGCAGCACCTGCAGGTCCCAAACCCTTAACCCGTTTTTAGAGAGCACCAATTTTTTAAGTAGTGCTTTTCCCTTAATCCATGACCCCTTCTTTCCTTTATTTCTATCGGGTGGCTCTCCTCCATTTTCCTCCTCAGTGTCTGAGCAGACACTGGGAATCGTTTCCGGAGGAAGGGCACGGCTGAAGCTCCTCCATCTACTCTCCGAGAAAAGAGAGTATGTTAAAGAATACATCTTTCCTTTCTTTTCCCTTTTTTAAATACAATTTCTGAAATCAACGCTGCGGCCTGGCAGCAAATACCTAAGGGACTAAAGGTGATTCCTCATCCTCACTGTAACGTTGTAGTTAACCTCCCAACGAACCCATCTCCCCAGGAAGCGGCCATTTGAGATGGGAAGGGGCAGAGCAAGAGGAAGCTCTCCTTAGCCTAGCTCTTCCCCCAACATCACCTCGCCACCCAGCACCAAATTCAATTCACCTGCTCCGCCCGATCACTCGAACGGGCGTCCGACGCTGGCACACGCCGCAGCGGTGGTTCTGACGTGCCTTAAATCACCTCTCCGCAGAGTATCTCGGGTCTGTACGCTCAAATAACGCAGTATTTGAGAAATAACGCCCAGAGCTCACACTCTGAGTGCAGCCCAACAGCACCGAAGCACCGGTAGGCTAAACATTCCAAACCTGGCAACAAGGCTGACCCAAGCAACAGCACGGAACCCTTCTGCACCTTCAGCGTGGACATCAGCGTAAGGAAACACAGACCTCCTCGATCCAAATTTTAAGCGAGAAACGCAAAAGGTCACCCAACCGGCTTGTTTTCAGCAAGCTAAAGGAGAAATTAAGGCGACAACCGGGTGCATCCAGAGTTAGTCAGATCCTGAAGGCAGTTCCTTGGGGGAACGGAGGAGCAACGCGCCAGATGAGGGCTGCCTTACAGCGCACCCCTTGGAGGCACTGCTACGGAAGGAAGGCAGAAGGTTGGAACTCGAAAGAACTCGCAAGGCGCCCGTTAAGGGGGAAATCTTTCATTTTTTTCTCAGCAGAACCTCCCCTCTCCCCCCTACCCCCCCCATGAAGGCAGCCCGGGGACTCTTTGCTTCCTTAGGGAGAGGGCAGGGACGGGGCAGGGTGGTGGGACAGATGGCCAGAGGGTCAGATGCACGGACAGACAGACAGCCGGACAGAGGGCCCAGCAAGGCCTGACGAAGGGTTCAGGAGCGGGAGGGAAGGGCAGGGCGAGGGGAAGGGCGGCCCCGGGCCTGACAGGAGACCTTGGGCCTAACCCCGGGCAGCAGCTCCGCGTTTCACAGGGCCCAGAAGGGGCTGGTACAGGGGGAGGGAACACCCCAGCCCCCAGCCCTGCCTCCAGGCCCTGCGCCCTTCACCCCCCCCCCTCCCCTAAGGGCACCCCGACCCACAGGGCCCGCGACACGGCCTGCTCCCCCTCAGGGCAGCAGAGGGGAGCCCGGCCGGGCAGGAGGCCTTTCCCCTGCCCCCCGCTGGTCTATGAAGGGCTCTAGTTACCGGCGAGCAGGGATTTTTACTGATACTGGCCGGACAACAAAGACTACTTATTAGAGAAGTACAATTCTTTTTTTCCTTGTGATAACTTTTCTTGACCAAAAAACACGATTGTGAATGAGGGAAAATGAAAGATGTAACATGGGAACGTGCGGATACTCACGATGATGCAGCCTTCTATCCGCATGTTCGCTGCGCTGCTGGGATAGCAGCTGCGGGAGCCTGGCAGCAGAGGGCAGTGAAGCCAAGCAGCTGGGATCCGTCTCTGGGGAAGGGGGCACTGAGAAAGCGCTTGCAAACGGGGCACAAGCCCTCAGCCTCTGGAGGCGGCGCCTGTCAGGCGTGAAGGAAAGGGATCCCTTCACGGAAGATGCTGTGGGCTTGCTGAGGCTCGAAGAACAGACGGTGCTGGCTGCTACCAGCGTGCTGCAGCAGCGGCAAGACAGAGCCGTGGTGGTTTTCCTCATCTGGGCAGCCGAGCTCCAGCACAAGCGCTCTCTCCCTGCCCCTCCTCCAACGCCAAGGGGAGAAAAGAGGCTGGCAAGGGCTCAAGGGCTGCCAGAAGGACAGGGAGATCACTCCACAAGGAGCGTCACGGGCAAAGCAGGCTCAGCACAGCCTGTTCCAGTCCAGCCCGGGGCCTGCTCCTGCGGGGGCTCTCCACAGGCCGCGGCCTCCTCCAGGCCACAGCCACCTGCTCCACCGGGGGCTCCTCCACCCGCAGGGGGGCTGCAGCGTGGAGATCTGCTCCACGGGGGACCCATGGGCTGCAGGGGGACAGCCTGCTCCACCAGGGGCACAGCCTGCTCCACCAGGGGCCTCTCCCTGCACAGGCCGCAGGGGAACTGCTGCTGTGAGCCTGGAGCACCTCCTGCCTCCTGCTGCACGGACCTTGGGGACTGCACAGAGCTTTCTCACTCCTCCCTGAGCCAGACGCTGCTGGGCAGCAGCTTTTGTTCCCTTTCTTAGATGCAAGATCTTCTTAAATTCAGTCCAGCCAAGTAGGAAAAGTAAATGTGGACAGCTGTATCTTGGCAAAGAAGATAGTAGGGAGCAAGGAGGTTCAGCAGTCAAGGTGGAAGGTGATGCCATGAGGCTTACAGGCTAGTAATGTTCTAGTGAAACCCAGCCTTCCTAAAGAAACCTGCCTGACTACTTGATGTGAATAACAGACTCTGTTCAGCTCTTTCCTAACATAGAAACGGTGCTGACTGCTTCTTCAGAGTAACAGAAGTTCGTGATACTACTGAAGTAGTTGTGGTTCAGATGTAGATCTGATTTCTCGTAAGCACACTGAATTCACAACTGTTGATCCTCCAGAGGAGGCTTTGCAATTGAACACCTGGAGAATAGGTAAATTTCCCGCTGTTGTTCTCCTCTCCTCTTGTTTTGTTTTGTTTTGTTTTGTTTTGTTTTGTTCCTAGTAGCATAGGCTTAAGACTCTGAAGAAACAGGCTGCTTTTTTTCATTTCCAGCACTGGCTGTTTCTCCTGAGCCCCGCCTTCTATTTTTGCAGTCATAGGATATGTGGATGTAAATTCGTGGAGAGAGGTAGAAAACTCTTTCAACTGGTGTTTTTTCGGCTATGTGGGGAGAACAAATAGAGTGGCTTTGAATATTCTGGCTCTTATTCAGAGCAGCATGTGGAGGGAGACAGATGCGTTTGCTTTTTTAGTGCAATGGCTTCAGAAGCAAGAGGGGAAAAAACACTTTCTCTGGGAGCTGAAGAAGGTGTCCTAATCACAGGAGAGGTTTCTAAATGGCATATCTTTGCGAGGGTTCCTGTAGTTCGGAGGTTTTTGTTTGTTTGTTCGACGTTGGAAGGTTTTACTCTTAATATTCATGTCCTTCAGCAGAAGTGAGAAATGTGATTTTATTTTGTGCAGTGTCGTGGACCCTCCGAAATCTCCTGGGAATGATGAATACCTCGCCCAGTACCAATGTGATGACCGTGGAGACAAGGAGAAACCAAGAAGATCAAAACAACGTGACCTCATTTCAAAAGAAACCGTTTTGTCCGGCAAAGAGTCTTGTGAGCCTGGTGAGAAATTGCGGCAAACTTCCTCTCTCAAGTGTGACACTGAATGTAGCTCTAAAAACCTTTCCTCCTCAGCTGTTACAGAGAGATGCCAAGATACAAAGGACAAGACTAAAACCACTGAGAAAGAGCATTACGAATGCAAGAGGGAACATGCTCCTAGTGAAGAGAAGGAGAGTCAAAAAGCAGGTCCTTCCAGCAAGAGAAGGGTAAAGTTGAATACAAAGAATACAAACTTGAGCTCCTGATTGGCTTCATGCTGAACTCTGTGCTGTTCTTGTCCTAATCTTGGTCTCTCCATAGATAATATGGTTTAAATCCAAATAGAATCGTGCGATGAGGAAGATCTCACTGCAACAAATTCAACATCTAAAATCAAAGTTGACATTTTCCGTGATTTTCTTCCTGAGCAGAAGTGTGCAGTACTCCTTTTATATTAACGTAGAGATTATTTCAAACAGTCTTGAAGTGCTTGATGACTTAACAGTCTGCAGATTTATTATCAAATCAAAAAAACCCCGACTTGGTAGACTATTTTTTTCCCAGTTTTGAATGACCACTAGGAAGAAGGTTATTCCGGCATCAAAAAAGTCATGTGGAATGTATCAAAATTTACTGAACCAGTAAGTAAAAATTATATTTTTCTATTAGTTCCATTGTTTCAACTCTTCAGACGCTTATGGATGGCATAGATAACAGAGGGGAGATCGTGGTAATCGGAGCTACCAACAGACTGGATTCTATAGATCCTGCTTTACGAAGACCAGGACGCTTTGGCAGACAGTTCCTCTTCAACTTGCCAAATTAAGAGGTGAGAACTTAAATTCAACGTTAGTGCTACCATGGCAAAGTCCAACTTTATAGGAAAAAAAAATAATTGACAACTTGAACAAAAGAGTGACACGTGGAGACACTGCGTTGTTCCATGGAGGGCAAATCTGGTACTGGATATATATGGTCAGGATGATACCACCAAGTAGTTAGTTCTATAATCAAACCTTTAATTCCCAAAGTTGTACCTGTTTGCTTAATTATTTAGTCCACTTGGGCGCTTTCATCATGAAGTTGTGTTTTTGGTCTCAATCCTTCCCTTATGAGTGAATAGTGGACGTGTTTGCATTTGATTGTGCCCCGGATCAGTGGTAGTAGTTTGAGTCATAATTCTTTTCTTCTTTATAGTAATTGTAGCAATTGGAAGCATTGTGCCAGAAGTGCTTTCTGTGAATTTACTGGCTGGAAAGCAAATGTGATGAAGTAATGAGACTGTCCCAATGAAAGCTTGCTAAGTTTTAGAGAAGTTTTTTGGACAGCAAAGAAATGTTTCTGGATAAATTTTTCATTACAGTATTTTCCTCTGGGTCCTTAGGTCTCGTAGTTTGGAAACTTGTTATTGAAGCTATAAATGCCTTTTCTTTCACTGTAGGTTCCTAGAAAAAGTTCAGTATAACAAATAAGAAATATTCAATTTCCTGGTTGACAATGCAGAGTGTATATTAAATAACTGTAAAATACTTGAAAGTTGAGCAAGTAAGAAAAGTGTATTAGTAGATGAGGGGTTTTGAGGGAGGACTGTTTTTTTTGTCTGTTTGTTTGCCTTTTGGTTTGTTTGTTTCTTGTTGGTATTTTTAAGGAAAACTTGGGACAAGCTAAAATGCAATGATTTTGCTTCAGGGTTGGAAAAGAAATTTTCAAGATTCATACTTGTGACTGGACCCCTCAGCCACCGGACATGTTGCTTGATGAACTAGCTGAGAAATGCATTGGTAAGACTGAAACAGAAACGGATTCTTGCTTGTGACCAAGTTGTAAAGAACCTTAGCTTGTACCAGGCAGTACCCATGCTCTTGTGCCTTGCTGCACAACTAGTCAACGAGGCAGCTGGCACACCTTCATAGCAATCTGAGTGAGATGCTTTCATCTATTTACTCTTTGTTATCGTTCCTCTTGTTGTCTGAGAACATTAAATGGTTCTGGGGCATCTTCCTCAAGAGTATAGTTTTTGATGAGGAGTCTGCTTCAGCTGCATAAGCGCAGGATATCAGGCAGTGAGCAACATGAAACACCCCTGCAGAGCGGTAGCACTTTGAATTCCCTGTTAAGCTGTTTGGTTTTGGCATTACAAATTCTTTAAATGTTGCATGTTGTAAACCTGGGCCTTGACCGATGTAACGTTTGATTTTTGTTTGTTAGGATACTGTGGTGCAGATATCAAATCCCTCTGTACTGAAGCTGCGCTGTGCTCTCTACGCCGATGCTATCCTCAGATTTATGCAAGTAGGGAGAAGTTGCTACTAGACGTTAATTCTATTAAAATAAAAGCAAAGGACTTTTTCATGGCTATGAAGAAGGTTGTTCCAGCTTCAAACCGGATCAAGGCTTCACCCGTATAAGCACTATCACCCATTTTCAAGCCACTTTTTCAAAGATCAGTAGAGAATATTTTACAAGTTGTGCAGAAGATCTTCCCGCATGCACAGCTTGCGCTAAAGAAGGACCGACAGCAAGGTATAACCACAGCATCCACTTCTTTATAATTCTGCTAAAGCAAAAACTTGCGGTTTGTGCAATCAACTTAAACCTTTCAGACATAATGGTGGTAGAATTTTATTATTTCCATGTGCATGTCTTTTTTTTGGGCAAGTCTGGAATACAACGCATAGGTTTTATTGTGGATTCGAAACTGAAATGCCAAATGGAAGCTCTGAATGACTCAAAACACAGTAAAGGACGATGCGTTCTCTACTGAAGCATCCTGCTTCTGAGGGCAGCTAAGATAATTAGCATTTGTAGAGGTTGACTTGAGGTTTGAAGTATAAGGCACCTATTTTTCTTTTAAAAATCAAAACTCAGATCTTTGGAGGGGAAGCATTTCTAGGTCAATGTTTCTAATTCCTTTCTGAAGAATGTCAGGACCAGGATACAAGTATAACTGGTCTAAGCTAAATATTGTTTTAGCTATCATCATTTTTAACCAGTCTCCTAATTTAAATGTTTGTGAATCGTACTATACACGTGAGATCAATTAGCATTGATATTTACTAGATGAATGGAATTCTGTGGCCATCACATCCTTTATCCCCGTGCTTTCATTGTGGGAACCTCCTCCAGAAAGAAATGGTCTTGTTTGTTTTTGTTTTATTTTAGCTATTTAGCAACTGCAGAAATTGTTCGTAATCTCCTTTATTCTAAGGGGGAGAAAAAAATCACCAAGAGTAGCGTACCTTATACGTACACATCAGTGGGACTTAGTACAGCTTTGTAGGGCCTTGTTCCATCTCCTTAGATCTGTGGTGGGCTGAACTCTAGGAAATAGCTTTCAGTGTGTGCTCTCAAATGAAGAAAGGGTTTTGGCACTGATTTAGAAGCTGTATTAATGGAAGAGAAAGAGACAAAGGCTATTCAGGAAAGTTAACAAACCTCTTTTGCCTTTCAGACCATTTCAATCCTATTTTACAAGATGATATGTTTGACAGTGATGACGATGCATCCTTGGTTTCTGGAGATGAATTAAAAGATGGAATGCCTGACGGACCAGAGAAAAATTGCCTCTGTTTCAGCAGGTAAAGAAAGATAGATCCCTGTTACGTTTAAATTCTCAGGTCTGCTGAGTCTTTGTAAACAGTTCCAGCTGTTAAAAGTGCGAGGGGTGGTAGATGAAGGGGCAACATCAAGTTTGTGTGTTGAAGGGGTGCTTGGTATTCACAAGAAGAAAGGGTGGAGGGACTAAAGTTGTAATGAAGTTGCTCTGAATGACCAAATTGAAAAGCCCAGGCTTCTCTTCGTAAGCCAAAGTGATCCGTAGACTACCAGAACACGTTGACTTAATCCATGGCATTCTTTGAAAGACTCAAGACCACATAAATGTGCAGTCTGTCCTTTTAGCTAAAAATACCCCAGCTTTATGGGTTTGTGTTGCCACCTTTTGCCCTTCTGTTTTCCAGGATTGTTAAACCAGTAGTGAATTATGTAGCAGAAAGAAAACTGAGAAAGGGCTTGTTAAAACACCTTGAGAGAAAATTGAATGGTGTCTTTATTTGTTAAGCCACCGAGTTGTGTTAATCTTGTGCTATTTTAGTATGGAAGTCATGCAAGCCCACAGTTGGAAAGTTAGATCATGTTGTCACAGCTGGATCAGTTATTTTTCTCAGTTTCTATTGCTGTGCTGTCCAGAAGATTTTCTGTGCTTTAGAGCAAGGCTAAGTCTCTAGCATCTTTGATTTAAGCCAGCAGAGGTACAGCCTGATTGTAGTGGGGAAACAAATGCTCCTCACCAATTTATTTTTAAATAAAAATAAATTTATAATAAAGTAAATAATAAATATATAATAAATAATAAATTTATAATAAAGTAAAGCAAGATTGCAGGGATATTAATTTGCAGTCTTGGTTTAGTAAAGAATAGGAAACACAAGGGAAGAAGGTGAAACAATTGGAATGACTGAATAACTTAACTGGAAATCTTACATGTATTTAATGTACCGCTGCCATTTGGATTATTTGGGGAGGGAAAAGAAAGTCTATAGGAAAATTACTTGGAACATCTGTGTGTCTATTCAGCACCTCATTTATAAACTTGTTTTCTTAACTCCTGTTCTAGGAGTGCTTTCTGTGAACCAACATCATGCCAGCCCCGTCTGCTAATAGTAAAAAAGAAGGGTACGGCCAGGTTTCTTACGTGGCACCCGCGGTGTTGCACGCTTTGGAGAAATTTCCCGTTCACACCCTGGACCTTTCTGTTCTGCTTACAAACGTTGCATCGCCAGAAGAAATCTGCGGACAGGTACCTTTTTTCTTTTTCTTCTCATCGGATTCACTGACTGTATGTAAAGGATCAATGGAGTTGCAAGTAAGGTGAGCAAAATTCATTGGTAATGGAGGTGGCCTTGTTTTAATGTGCTGGGATGTTTGCTTCTGTCTGAAAATGCCCTTTTCTTTTAGACAGCACCACAAACAATCTGGATGTTGTACATGTCGACATTTTCCATACCCAGTTTTACAGTGAGGCTGTTGCTAGCAGCTCAGGAAGCTGGGCGGTGTTGCTAATAAACATCTCTTTGTGGAAAGAAATGCTGCTCATGTCACTGGGATCCAGAAAGTAGTTCTCATTGCCTCCTAAGACTGTGTGCTCCCAGTAGATGGCTCTGTATCAGACTGCATGTCGGCTACTTTTTGTAGGCTTCTTCTAAATTATATTAGTAAGGCAACCAAGGTTTGGGGCTTCTGTTTATTTTGTTTTCGCACGGACATACACAACTTGTGCTGTTGCAGTATGTGCAATAAAAGCATTAACATTCAGAAAACACTTCATTTGCACGGTGATGTGGTTTTAACTAGAAAAAATGAACAGATTTGGTGTTTTTACTTTTAGGCAGGAAATCCATTTTCTTGTTTGGCATCACTACCTTAAAATATTTTTACCTTTAGTGGAAACATTTGAGAGCCATACAAGTAAGGACAGACATGTTACACGACTGAATACTGATGTGTCCCTTAAGAGGGACATTTCCTTTCTTTGTTATGCGATGATTGTGGCTGTGGCCATATAGTTACGGTGTCTAGCCACTGCCTGAATATATCCTTCCCATCTTCTGACTAGAGTTCTCCGAATACTGATAATCTGAAAGGGTGCACAGAGAAATTCCTTATGTGAAAGGATGCTTGCCACTCTGTTCACGCAGTTTCATTTCATGGGGCAGTCAGATGGCTATGTAGCTATGTATTAAGAGGTTCTTGTACGTGTTTTAGTTTTCTTACCCAAGCTTTCCTTTTCACTAGCTGATCCGAAATGCTCAGAAGACAGCACCAAGCACAATTTATGTCCCAGATATCCATTTATGGTGGGACAACGCTGGACCTGCCTTGAAACTTACTTTTCTAACTCTACTACGTAACATTCCAGCATTTTCGCCAGTTTTGCTGCTTGCTACGTCTGATGTACGTCACTCAGATCTCCCAGAAGAGGTATTTGTCAATACTTTTCTTACTATTTCTTCAGTGTCTTGTAATTTATATATGCTTTCAGCATCAAAATGCTGTGCTTTCTTAAATGCATGCTGTTATTACTCAGGCACCCTAACAAATCACTTAAAATTTGCTTAGAGAAAAAGAATACTGTGAAAGCATCTGCTTCAGGTTTTTTCTGAATCAAGCAAGTGACTTTCACCCCCTTCTCACACATGCAAATAATAAATTAATACAATAATTCTGGTGGCTACAAAGTGGTTCAGTCAAGAATATGAAGTGCTTGAAATGACAAGAGGATGTTCTTACTGAAGAGATTTCTTCTGACAGTCTGCCATTCCATGCTATGTTGGGTAAACTGCTAATAATGCAATTTAGTAGAGAATTGAAACACTTTGATTAAAAAAAAAAATAAATAAATCAGTTTCTTTCTTCATATAGGCCAAAGCTTTCCAAGCTGGAAAGCTGAGTTCCAATTTCTGCTAAAGTAACTTTGGAATCGAATTCTAGTTGTAGTCCTAAATAAAGTGTAGTAAAAGTAGGTGCAGAACTTCATTGACTTCTGAGAGTTTACATTAAGGGAAGGTGCCCAAAACAGGACCACGCTGTTGTCATTCTGATGATTTGGTCTCAGTCATTGGGGGAAGAGAACGGGTCTTACCTAGACGTGTTTATTATCAACTGCTTTGAAAGTGCTTGAGTTCCCACAGAAGTTTTTGTACAGGCTGTAAATTCCTTCTAAAATAAGTAGTGAAATTCCTTACCTACCTTTTAATACTAGAACTTGAAAATGGAGGAAGACGTAGAGGTACTAGCTACTTCAGACACCTTTTGGGAGAGAAATAAAAACTCAGCAAAAAGCCCTCACTTGTCTGCTGAAGCCTTTCTCTTCCCTCTATAGCCATAAAGGTTCTAAGTAAAGGCTGCAGCAAGGCAAGTAAATACAAAGGAGGCGCTGTTGGATGTGGTGAAAGCCATTACTTTATCAGTGTAGCGTACAATCCCTTCACCGAGCATTAATTCTATAGGTGATTCTTAAAGGTGATATTTGAATTTGCCGTGCCAGCCTGTGAAAATGTAGCGTTTTAAGGCCAGGAAGATAACTTTTTTCAGTTTGTGTTCTTCAGGTTATTATTAATTTGAAAAGGTACTCGTCTTTTTGGAATAGAAGATGAGTTTTTTGTGGCCTTAAATCTGAAATGTCTCTCGTCCTTCTGCTTTAGATCCAAAAATTATTTAATAAGGAATTTGGAGAAGTGTGCAATATTGAGTTGCCTGGTAGGGCAGAGAGAGCATCTTTTTTTGAGGACCTAATTCTAAATGAAGTGGCTAAGCCTCCTGTAAAGAAAAGAGGTGAGGAGGATATGAGAAGTACATCTAAAACTTTCCTATCGAAGTTACTAGCTCTTTGGGCTTTGCTTTGGTGGTCATTTTCTGTCAGTAATTTGTCATATGCTTGTATTTGAGTACTGTAAATTGGCTAATTTTTCCTGATGAATTGAAGTTGATTGGACATTGGAAGTCGTGCCTGTAGCACCACCAGCTGAGCCTCAGAAGCCACAAGAGTGATCCCCACAAAAGTAGGGATGTTGGAGGAGGAAGAGGAGGATACCTTGCGTGACCTTAGAATTTTCTTGAGGGACGTTACTCACAGACTTGCCACTGACAGACATTTCAGGGAATTTGCAAAGCCCGTTGACCCACAGAAGGTAAAGTAGTGCTGATCTGTGTGTGTCTGTAACTTCTCAGTGTTCGTATTTCTCAGCGTTTTGGGTGAGGTTCAACTTTGTTTTTAGGGCTGCACTGTAAGGATTTTGCAAGAAGCAGAGGCAGTGCTTTTACTTCTGCTGACTCTCAAATGTCTCTTATGGGATTATTCGCTGAAAGCCCTGGTTTCATTCTAAAAAGCCAGTCCAAATGCCAACACAGTTTGCTCGTGAAAAGGCTTTGATATGTAGGCGTGTCACAGCACTGAAAAGCACAGAGATCTTTCCTTATAATTACAAACAGTATTTACAGGACTACTTTAATGAAGTCTGAAGCCCTTTATTGGACTGTCAGTTCCTGTGGGAACAGGAATAAGAGCAGCAGTTTGTAAAAATAAGTTTTGAGATCCTGTTCTCTGTTTCATCTGGAACTCCTCAATAGGAATCAACCATAAGTGCAGTGTGTTTTCTTTTTCCTCCAATTGGCTGCTTAGATGCCTTTTTCTCCTTAATTTATGAGATAAGCCTAAACTAGGGGCGTATATTTCAAAGACAGATGTAACTTGAATATACCTGCGGATCAGCAAAGTCCTCTTCTTGTGGGCATCCACTGGCTTTTCTTCCCCTTTTCTCCTAGGTTCTTGAGCTGTGAAAAATCTAGACAGATACATATGTCCTCATCTGAACTGGTCATTAGTCTCCTCTTCTGGTCTGAGGGAAGAAATGAGCACCTCAGGGCCCAGTTATCTCATTCTAAAGTAGATGCCTGCAATAGGTACTTCACAGGTGCAATTCATGCACCTTTTCCTCAATGTCGACAACGAAGAGAATGCCGGATGGCTTGCTCAGCTTTCACTGTTGTGATTTTCTGAAGCAAAGTGAAATGAATCTCCCACCCTCAGTATTTCTTCTCTACCATGCACATGCTTCTGACCTCCCTACTTCTTGTTGTCCTCTCCTAGCCGCTCTAATGAAAAATGAAAGAGCCCTTCCATTTTTGAGAAGCAAACTGGTTAATTTCAGCGTCTTCTGATGCATCGCAAATGTTCAGGGTTTTTAGGAAGTCGTTTATTTAAAGTTTTCAGAATAATTTTAGTAGACAGTGTGCAAGGTTATGAAAACCTCTGAATGCTTGTATTTGATCTGCAGGTACCTGACTATGCCACAAGGATTAAAGAGCCGATGGATCTTTCAACAGTTCTGACTCAAATTGACTCGTGCCAGTACCTCGCTGCAGGAGACTAGCTGAAGGACATCAATCTAATCTGTAACAATGCCTTAGAGTACTACCCGGATCAAAGATCTACAGGTGAAGATGTGCTTTTTAGCCCTAGTTTAAAAAATCTGTCAAACGTATAGATGGAGAAATGCTGTGTGCGGACAATAGACTTCGGATGGATTAGATGATTTTGGACGTCCAGACTGTAAATATTTTATCATTTTGCTACTTGGGCATGGAATTGTGATATAAGTGTTCCCAAGGAACTAGTGCTTTTGTTTTAATTAACTTCGATGTTATGCTGAAAATATTCACTGAGAGAACCTTTCGGAACCAACCTATGAAGAAAGCAATTTTTTTCTGTGATCAAAACAGTTTCATTGGTTGGTAGACAACATTCAGTTAAAGTGTGTAAAATTTCAGATCGTCACAGCGCCTATGTTTTGCAAGACACTGCATATTCAATGGTGAGGAACGAAACGGATACAGAGTTTGGACGACTTTGTGAACAAATTAAAGAATCTCGTGAGAAAAGAGGTACGTGCTTTAACGCTAAGGATTTGAAGACTTGTCTCTGCATTTGTAACTAAAAATGCACGACGAAGATCTTTGGTATCTATTCTTTCTTGCAAGGTCACACCTCTGCAGCGTGGCTCCATGCGACAGCTCCAAGTCACCACAGCAGAACCCTGCTACTGAAGACGAGAAACCAGATGAAGAGAGTAATGAAAATGAGGAGGTGCCAGCGGCACCTGTAGATGCCAGTACACCCATTTCTAATGGCAAGTTGCATTTTATTCAGCTGCTCTTGTCGTTCATACCTTCTCTGTTCTTGAGGCGCAACAGGTGTCTCTGATGCCTGGCTCTTTATGGCAGAGGTATTTTGTTTTCAAATTGACTTCCAAATGGGAGAGAGAAATCCAGAGGTCATTCATTCAATATAGTGATGAATTAAAGTTCAAAGAAAGTTGGTTCATTTGATGTACTCTTACTGGAACTTCATTTTGTAAACAGAACGACCCCCCACTCAAGGATATCACAGCTTCCCTCCCGTACTAAAAATGATAGTACTCACCCTTGTAGGAGCAGCAATGTGAAGAAGGTCAAGGGCAGTAAGAAGGGTTCAAAGCTTTGATATAACAAGCCTTACACTTTTTTTGACAGAGCTCCTAATAAGCATCTTTAGCAAGGTCTGGAGATGGGAGAAAAACTCAAACTAGATTTTAATTCTAGGATGTATAATGTCAAGCTTGACTGTTCCTCTGAACAGTCAATTGAATTTATTTTTTTTTAATTTAAATTAATTAGTTTAGTTTTTTTAATTTAAATTCAATTGAATTTAAAGTTTTGAATTTAAATTCCAATTGAATTTATTGAAAAAAATTCCAATTGAATTTAAAGTTTTTGTTGTTGTTTTTCACGAAACACTAAGTTTATGTGAAAGGTTTTGCTGCAATATCTTTTTGCCAAGGATATTAAGCTTAAGTTATCCACAAGAAAATGGTGGGGAGAGGGAAGCTTTAGTTTTGAAAGCTTTTTTTTTTTTTTTTTTTTTTTTTTCTCTCCAGGTTTTTCTTGAGCACAGCAGCGTTTCAGTGTCTGCCTGCCATTAGTTGCCCCACTACCAAGTCAGGAGGGTCAATTAAACTTGCGTGAGGCAGAATTTCTTTATCTGAATCTACGTGGTTCACATAAATATATTCTTGTTTCCTTCTTTCCCTAGGATTATTCTTCTCCCAGTATTGAATGTTTCAACGGACACCGTTGAAGATCAATGAGCAAAAGCATCCTGCGGTGTTCAGTCTCCAGCTTTGAAGAAAGTATGGCGATACTGAGGGGAAATGTCAAGAGAAGATGCTTTTCAAGGTACTGTATTTCTATATGTTCAATCTCTGTTCGATTTGTAGATTGAAAAGCAAGAGAGAAAGCATGTGCAGTGAGTTGTGGCCTGATAAACCTCCGGCTAAAATCAGCAGAGGCCTGTGAGCATGCTGATGGCGTACCAGTACCTTAAAACTAGAGTCCCTCTTCTCAGTGAAAGTCTCCCGCTTTTCTAAAAAAACCTGTTTTTTTTTTTTCCCAACCCCTTTGAGGTGTTCTTGTGGTTTAGCCCGGCCGGCAGCTAAACACCACACAGCCCTTCTGCAACCCTCCCACCTCCCTCTCTGGAACGGGGGAGAGAAATGGGAAAGTGAAGCCCACGAGTTGAGATAAAGACAGTTTATTAAGACAGGAAAATAATAATGATGATGATGATGATGATGATAGTACTGCTACTAGTAATGTGTACAAAACAAGTGATGTACAATGCAGTTGCTCACTACCCGCTGACCAGTGCCCAGCGTAACCCCTAGCAGCCCGGCTGCCCCGCCCTATCCATGGTGCAGCGTGTTGCCATAAGGCATAGAATTCTTTGGCCAGTTGGGGTCGGCCATCCTGAGTCTGTCCCCTCGCAGCTGTTGCTGTGCGCCGATTCTGATCGCCAGTAGGACAGTGAGACACCGAAAGGTCCTTGGCTTGTTGTAAGTACTGCTCTGCAGCAATTGAAACATCGGGGTGGTATCAGCACTCTTCTAAACATCCTTTCACACATTCTAAGCCAAAACATAGCAACCTACCCGCTACTAGGAGGAGAACTAACTCTGTCCTAACTGAAACCAGGACATGTATCTTTTCCACTTGGGTGCTATTGCTCATAATTTTGAGAATTCAACACGAGCAAGCTAGGAAATGTGGGTACATACAGAACCGCGTGTATATGGCACGCAACAGACTTGGGATGTGGATCCTGCGTGAGGCCTACAGGCTTCTCTTTGTATACCATGGAGCACTGGCTTGTAAACATGGTGAAATTTCCCATCCTTGATGGGTCTAATACAACAAGTCTTTTCTCCCTTCTCTGCCCTGTCCTCTTTCTTAATGTAGGCAGTTGAGAAAGCCAAAATTGGAACGAAAAAAAGAATATAACACAGGTAAGTGGCTGTAAGTCCCCGGGATACCTATTTACGCTGGTTACTGAAGAGGATGGCACTTGGTCACTCCATGGCTTTCATTTGGCCCCAAAGCCTTCTGTAGTCATCTGAATTCACTCCTCAGTGACTTTTCTGTGAAGAGAGGTAGGTGCAAATAGGAGATTTTATGAATTCCTTGGGGAGGGAGCAGTGTGAATTGCAGCTTGGTAGGCACAAAGCAAACTGTTCTAATTGTGCAAAGTAAATCGATACTTGATAAGTTCAAACTTAGTTTTATAGCTGGCAAGCACAAAAGTAAACCTTAGCTGTGATCCTACCAGCACAGTGGTGTAGCTCTTCCCTTCCCCTTGTCCTCTTGTCTCTTTTAATGACAGTGCAAGCAACAAACCTGTGCCAAAGGGTGCTGTATGGTAAACAATGGGCAGGCTTTTTTCTAAAAAGCACGAGTTTGAGTTATGTGGTGTTTGGGTGTTTCTCTTGAAACGATTCTTCCCTCCTTGAGCTGTTAGATCCTAATGCAGGAAATGGAAGTGCTGCATGCATAAACAGAGTAATCAAACATACACCTCTTAGGAAGAGGCTTGCAATGTCCTAGTGTTTGTTTTGAGCACTGTTAGATACAGTTTGACATGAATGGAGTGAAAACACCTTAGAGAAAGGTGTTGATTGTTCTCACTTTTCCAAGACAGAAATAACTGGAGTAGATTTCCCTCCTGCATGGAACAAAAGTTGCACGTTTGTTTTTGTCTGGCTAGCTTTCAGTCTCTTTAAAAATTTCCCTACAGGTCCCAGTTTTAAGTAGACAGTTTAAACGTGCAGAGCGATAAAGAAGTGGAATGCAGTGGTTGTGACAACAACTTCTGATCTGAAATGTAAAGAAAAATCAATCCACTTCAGGGTGCCTTTTTTGTTTGTCTGTTTACATTTTACAAGAGCAACGGTGAAATAAGGAGAATCCCATCTTCACTGTTTCAAAATCCTTTGTTTCTGCGTTTCAGTCACCAGAACATTGAGGAGCAGAGCTGGTGCAAAAACTGTGAGACGAGTCCACGGAGAAAACAGGGACTTGGAGCTGTGCCGCAGCTGTAGAGTCGGACACAGTCAGTACTCGACTACTAACTCATCCATTCTATTTGACAAACTTATGACAAAGTAAGTCATCTTTTCTTGCAGACCTCTTAGAATGATCTTTCTTAGCAAGCCTTTGCACTATGGCATGATGTTGGCCTCGACTTGCTCTTTATTTTGACAGCAAAGAGTTATGGCTGCTCCTGGCATTTCCTTCATGTTTACAGGGAGACACCGTTACCTGGCTAGATAAACAGATTTTCTTGAAGGTGCTATTTCAGCATATAAGAATTGATTTAAAAAACAACAACAACAACAAAAGTGCTTCATGGCTTACTAGTTTTGTAATCTCACATTTCTCCAGGAATACTTGATTTGCTGCATTTCACCATTACACTCGTCAGCACCGCTGATTCTGGTTTATCACTATTTGCATTGCAAATATCCTTGTCCAAAGCTTAAACTGATGTATGCACTGCTTGAAAACAAAACCTGAAGTTGCAGAGCAGAAGACTCAAGTCATTATGTTAGCAGCTGTGTAACCATACTGCTTTCCAAGCATAAGATGTCCAGCTTATTTTGTTTCTATGAAGAGTTTAAATGGCTCCCGTTAAGCAAAGATGTCCCCACACTGATACTTACTATTAAGCAAGGATTCCACCTCCTTTGGCTGAGGTCTGCTCCCTTACTCATATTCGAACATTCATCCAAGTAGCCTGCAATTCCACACTCTCGGTGGAAAGTCCATAGAATAGAAAAGGTTCCTCCAGTCTCTTCCTCAGCCTTTTTTTTTTGAAGCATGCAATAAAGCAAAACATTCACAGGCTGCCCTTCCATGCAAAACAAGGCAAATTAGTAAGACAGGAGCCACAAAACTGATTGTCCTTTAAAGTTAAAATGAGATTTGAAATAGATCAAGTTAGCAAGTGTTGTAAGTCTGTAGCTAAGTCTGGTTTTGCCAATGCAGCACAATTCCCTATCACGTAGCCAGAGCTGCTTCTGTAGCTCCAAGAAGCAAAACTGCTTTGAACAAATACTGTGTCATCAAAGCATTCGTTGGCTCAGTAGGCACGGCTCAGGTTCAACAAGTTTGTGAAAAAATGAGTACTAACAGAAGCAGCAGGGTCCAAAGAAACACTTTATGTCCCCACTGCGAAATGAGGGGCTTTACCTTGAGTGTTATGCACACTGTCAATAGAAAAGCACTGTAACAGAATCTGCCACGGCAGTCTGCATGTTACTGAAAGACCATCGGAGTAGGACTGCAGCAAGATCGTTCCGAAGTTACAAAAAAACCATGGGGGTGGGAGTTTAGTTGCGTTAGATAACACAATCTTAGATAAAGATTTTGGTCTTAACGTAAAAGTAAGGATGTCTACTGATCTCTTCAACTCCAACAACTGAAGCCCAAGTCTGAAAAATCGCCTTTAAGAATGCAAAGAAAATATTTAACTCTTCTGTATGTTCATACTTTGCTATCAAGCAAAGGAATGAATGCTGATGCCTTAACTATGTAGGGCTGTAGCTTACAGAGAGACTACACCTTCCTGTTTTTTTCCCTTTAAAAACGTTAAATGCACGTGAAATTATTTGGGGGTGTTTTCACATGCAAAGCCTAATGCAGTGCATGCAAGCCCTGTCATCTTCTTCCTCTAGTAGTGTCGCGTTAAGGGGTGTAGCCAATTGACCGTCATGGGTCCCGTCGGATTCAGGGTGCTGAACTATCACGGTCACGGATTCACCAACAACGCAGTACGGCCTCGCTCTAGTCGCGTTCAAGGAGAACTCTCACAGCTAGGAAGAATGCAATTAAGTGCAATTTCTTACGGCGACAGGTACACAGGTTCTTTGGATTGTCAGTGATAAATTCACTGTCTGCAAAAGCAAGCTAGCATGCATGAAATGCACAGGCACACAGCCTAGGTATTAAGACATTAAAAAGCATCAAAACTCTAGAGATTTCTAAGATTCCACAGAGACACCTGGTATAAGCAAGCGTTCAGATCTTACCCCACGGCGTCCCAATGGAGTGGGGGTGGGGGAGTAAGAGGCTCAGCCTGTCGAGTGATGTCAGAAGGAATCCTTCCTGATAGTATCTTCCCTAACATCCCCTTTCTCTTAAACCAATTGGTATTATTTTCTATCTTTAAGGTGGAGCTTGAGTGACTCTAGTCGTGCATATCTTGGTTGTGCTTGGTAGAAATGATCTCACTTGCGTTTAAAGGTACAGACTGTGAGAAATTCTGAGGGCGTGCTCAGTGAGGGGTGGTTGCACCTTGGAGGCGGGGTGCTTTTGGAATGGAGGTGTGCTTATGATGCCTAGTCGCTTAAGGCAATTACTCCACAAGTAGTAACTTAGTGTTGATTTAACTACAGCATATCTAAAACATAAGAAGGATGTTAGTAAGGAAGAAGCTGATGAAACCAGTCCTTAAATCTTACTACTTATTGTGCGTGAGCAGACTGGCGTGAGTTTTAGCTATACTGGCAAATATCAAACCACACCTGTGTCGTCCCAGAGCTGGGAAAAAAAAAAAAAACAAAAAAAAAACAAGGAAATGTTGAAGCAAATAGGGAGGCCTGTAGCTTGTGCAGTCTTCTAGCTGAGAAAATAAAGAAGGAGAGAGACAGGTAGCCTTGAGCTAGCAGAAGCAAGGAAGAGAAGGGCTAAAAGGGAAAAAACAGGAAGGAGAACACCAGCTCCAGACTGACCTATAGTAACCTTTTTCTCATTAAGGGTCATTAGCACATTAAAAATCACACCTGTCAAAATGCTAATCTATGCTAATGTGGGATTCGGTGTGTGTGTCCCCTCTCCTGTTCCCCCTCCCCCCCGGTATTCCTCTGTAATGCACAAGCTCAGTGGAGATAAGTTAGGTGAGCTGTAATAACCAATCCAAAGGAGCCAAAGAGAGAGTTTTCACAAGTTTCCTGTGTATAAATGATGACGATTCCAGTCAGAGGTGTGCTTGCTTTGCGAAAGATGGCCAAGTACCTGACTCTGCAGAGTTCTATAAGTGATTATATAATTAAAAGACCTTTGTGTGCATTCCGACTCTGGGTGCTTATTGGCGTGGTGCACTCTGCACGAACCTGCGGACAACATCTGTACTCAATGTCATGCCTACAGACAACCCTTTACTGTTGGGACCTGCATATTTTTCTGTGCATTCAACACAACCCCTTTGGCACAACTAGTTAACCACATAGCTGCCAGTCCACCACTCAGTTGCACTTGTGAAGGGGAAGAGCTATTTCCATCTACTGTAGGAGCACATCCTCTAAATGCAAGCTTCACTCAGCTGGTCATTTACTGCAGGACAAGATTTGAAAACTGTTGTTGAGTTCTGGGTTTCCTGCTTACAGGAAAAATTAAGTGCTAGATCACCCTCTACTCCGCTTTGTCTGCTGCATTTAATGGAGATTAAACTGATTTCGTTTGCTCCTCCGTTTATGGACAATGAGCTGAAGGAACAGGTACAGCACATTAGCCTGGAATGCCTTCCCTCCCAACCAAAGTAAACTGGATCTGTAACTAACACAAGCAGAAGCAAGGCTTCCGTGTTTTCAGCTGAATAAAGTTCCAACAAAATCATCCTCTGGGATTTGAAGCTTACTTCACATGACACGCCAATGACTCTTTTCCCTCTATTGTAAAGCGGATCCCTGCTGTTAGTTGCTCTAGAAGCAAAAGAATCATCGTTTTGGTTAACAAATAGCCGCTTCTGCAAATGAGAAGTGTTGTGTTCTCTCTTCCCTTTGAATGACTCCACACTTCTCATCAGCTACTGGATTGCTGACCTAGAATCAGAGAACATCCCAAGGTGGAAAGGACTCCCAATAATCACCAAGTCCAACTCGTGGCTCCACACAGGAACCACCCCAAAGTGAGACCCAATGTCTGAGAGCATTGTTCAACACTTGTTGACCTCCGTCAGGCTCGGTGCCATGAGCAGTGCCCTGGGCAGCTGTCTCAGTAGCCAGCCACCCCCTCAGCGCAGCACCTGAGGCGCACGGGGCTCGGCGGGGCGGCCCGGGAGGGGAGGACGGCGGGGCGAAGTGGCAGCTCCCTCAGAGCCGTCTCCCCGCCGCCTCGGCCGCATGTCGGGGCTTTTTTGTGTCGGGGCTTTTTCGTGTCGCGCCCTCAGGCTCTCGCCGTGGGTGAGATGCTGCTCCCCAGTGCGGACCCCTTGCACGCGGGGCCTGCCCGCGGCGGCGGTGGGAGGGAAACCCCAACCCCAAAGCCCTCCCGGCAGGGAGAGCTCGGGGTGAGGGCCGATCCGGCACCGACAGTAAACACACGCCGGAGGAAACGCTCTGGTTTTAGCCATGAGCAGCGCGGCCAGGTTCACAAGGCGTCACGCTGGAGCTCGGAGTTTGGCGGCGTTCCGAGGCCGTTGTGGCGGTTGTGGAGACGGCCCCGGCTGAGGTGGCTGCTGCTGTCGCTGCTGTCCCCTCTGTCCCTGCTGTTGCCGCTGTTGCCGCTGTTCCCGGACCTTGGAGACCCCCGGCGGCTCCCTGTGCCAGGCCCTGTGGCCCCGGGGAGCTGCCCGCCGCCTCGTCGGCCAGCCCGGCAGCAATCCTGCCAGCACAGAATAGCCCACTGTGTTTCAGGGTAAAGTGACGATTAATTTCTATTTCCTGGCCTGGGTGCTGCTTTCTTCTTTAAGGAAGCTTCAAGGTTAAAGGTTCAACTCAGTTATGTCAGGGTTCAACTCCGTTTCGTGAAGGGGCTCTTGTACGAAAGCTTAAGCTGGGATTGACTCTCTGCTAAGCGGAGGCCAAACATGGACCTCCTGAGAAGCAGGTCCTAAGTGATAACATTTTCTAAAGAGACTGCTAAACACATCTGAAGAGTGCTGCTGCAGAACTCTGAATGGGGGGATAGCAACTGTCTTAACTGATCTGGAATCTTGAATTTACTTTTCAATGGACAAGAGGTGTGTCTCTCAAGGCAAACAAAGAGAGGAGTAACACCCGATACTCATGTCAACATAAATTTATGCTCAGAGCGTAGGTGTAGGAACAGCATCGGTATGTATATGGAACATCGGGAGAGGAAGCTCTATCGGTATTTACAGTTTTTCTACTACCTTGTCAGAGAGACGTCATCTCCAAATGAGAAATGGATGTATTTTGAAAAAGTGGTGGTGGATCGGATTTCTTCTTTCTAGTGTTAATATTTGCTCTTGAATCGTACTTAATACCTGGTAACACCTCAATCAGTTGTCAAAAATAAACTTAAAAATGTGTAAGGCTTATCTCATTGGTCAGTATAAAGATCAAGGTCTTCCCTTCCCTTCCCTTCCCTTCCCTTCCCTTCCCTTCCCTTCCCTTCCCTTCCCTTCCCTTCCCTTCCCTTCCCTTCCCTTCCCTTCCCTTCCCTTCCCTTCCCTTCCCTTCCCTTCCCTTCCCTTCCCTTCCCTTCCCTTCCCTTCCCTTCCCTTCCCTTCCCTTCCCTTCCCTTCCCTTCCCTTCCCTTCCCTTTCTCCCCAGTATTGTTTTTCTGTTCTCCTTCTCACTGCAGTCTTGATTTTGTTTCTTGTCCCTTAAGTATGTTTTCAATGTGTTGCTGAAACATTTTCCCTTTCAATCCTAAAAAAGGAGCTGTCACTGGTGAAGATCAGAGCTTATCCCTGAGCCCAGGAGCTGTCACCTTAGTCTTCCAATCGGACAAGGACGACTTCATTTCTCATGTAAATGCATTTGTCAGGTTTGCGTATTGTTTTTTCAGGAATGGAAAGTGTGTATAGAATGGATTTAAAATCAATTTTAAATGTAAAACGTCAAGGCAAAAAAAGTTCTAATTACAACCTCTGCACACAATTTGCCAGCTGTGGGACTAGGAGTTTTCTTATTTACTGTGTTTTGTTTAACGTGTCTGAAGTTTAATGGATAGCAATCAAGGCGTGCTAGAAATCTGAAAGCACTTTATGCTTTGTTCTCTCCGTCATTTTGGTATAACAAACTAGCTTATGTTTTAAACCCTCCATGAGGTTAGTGGTTTCCCTAAAGGTAACAAGTCCCTGTGTGCTACAGTAAAACAGTAACAAAACATGAAGTATAGAAGTTCATCCTGTCATTATTCAGCTTCTGCCTATGGACACACAGCTATGCTTATTTAAAGCGGTATCACCTTGAAACCTAATCAGCATTTTAAAAAGGACTTTGTAGCAGTTATTGGCTTTTGTCCTGGAGGGCTGAGGTTTGTTTTGTTTTGTTTTACATTCAGCATTTCCGTTTCTAGCTTACATTCCCCTGTTGTTTTGCATGAGGAAAACGTGCAACTTTACAAAGTAGAACGGAAAGAGCTGCTTTTTTCAGTTTGTCGTAGGAGTTTTAAATGTGGTAGGAGTAAAACACCAGAAGTACTGCTGCCAAAGTTATATTCAAACTCGTCTTTCTTGGAGAAGCAGAAGAAGCCCAGGGAGAAATAAATTTGCAAACATGCTCTTCATGCTCTCCTTTCCCAAGATTTCTCTGAGATATAGCCCATCCTCTGTGGGTTTTGAGGTATATGGTTCCCAGGAGTGAAAAGGAGGGCCAAACATCTCTCCTCTTGGATCTCAACATGCCAGGGCTTTAGTGTACTGCCACTTACGGCTCCGCTTTTTCACCTGGAAAAAGCGACCACATGATGTAGACTGAGGAGCCCTCAGAAATTAACTTGCTATCACCAAGTGACGCCCATGAAAGGTGTATTTAAAAGCTAGGCTCATTATAGAATCACAACGAACCCCTCATGACTGGTGCAGTAGACAGTGAGGTAGAGGGCGAGCCCTGGAAAGACAGAAGAAAAGTAGCAGTGAGTTCTGGGTACCTTTGTGCAGACGAAACAGAAAAACGCAGGCAGTGAAGTAATAGTGTTCCGTTACTCATGCCAGCAATAGATAATTGCAACAATTATCTATTAGATCATAGGTACTAATTAACAGATAATTGCGCAACTCCGGAAATCAATAAATAACTGATTCCCCTCAGAGAATGTCTTCTACATTTTTATATTAAAAAGACTCCAGAGTTGTAATGGATTAAAATCCTACGGAAGGGAAAGAAATGGCATCAGCCACTAGTTCTGCAGAAGCTAGAAGTAATACTGATAGAGTTTAGATGGAAATTTTCACTTTGTGTGTTTAGTTTGGGGATTCTTTTTAAATCATTCATACCAGCGATTTAGTTCTTAAGGCTGTTTCTTTGAGATTAAGTGACAGGACTTCTGCTACTCTTTTCTTCTTGGAATGCTTCTTGATATTCTTACGTCAACCAGAACTTCTGTCTCTGTTGCAGATGTGAACAATGACCGTAGCTAAGAAGCCCAAATCTTCAAAGCCTAAAAAGCCCTCTTCAAGGCGGTCTGGCAAATCCAAGAAACCAAGTCCTAAAATACTGATGTCACGCACCACCAACTGGGGCCGGATAGTGCCTGCAGAAGATTCAAGCCAAGTCTCTGTGGCCCAAGGACGTGGAGGTGCTATTTACTGTAGATCATCTGAAAAATCTAAGGCTTTTGCCCCAAGAGATCTAAGTAAGTGTGCGTTTTATCCTGCCTCCATTTTCTTCAAAGCAAAAGTAGAAAATGCAGTTCTTACTTGTTGCACTGATAGAGAAGGGGACTACTGTGAAGAAAGACTTCAAAAGCGAATCCCCTAAGGCAACTGAAGTGACTGATGTTACAGAAATTAATTTTGATATATTTACAGTCAACAGAGAAATGTGGGGAGCTTTTTGTAATGCACAGATTCCTCCATGTCTTTTCTGTTTTGCAAAGAAAAGTGTTTGATGGTTGCTATTCACAGCTTCCATTCTTCACAGGTTTTTTGAATGATAACATTGCTCAGGAAAAAACCTGGTATCTGTAGGGGTACCGTCATTCCTAGTTCCTAGTTTTTACGTTTTTACCGTATAATTTCAAGTCTAAGTTTGTGGTTTAAGTTATAATAAGGAAAAAAACAGTAGTTGAGTTAATCAGGTTAAAGATTATAGATGGAGAGGAACTTGGCATTAGGTGCTACAAACAGAATGGCAGTTAGCCTTGCCTTAGAAAAATTAAAATGGTTGACTAAAGTTGTTTGTTTTTTTTTCCCCAAAACATTGTGTTGACCAGCCAATTTGAATTTGGTGGTATTAAAGCTGTCTGCAATAAGTTTTTCTGGTTTGGATTGTAGCTAGCTCCTCTAGGTGCTCCTGCAGAATAGTATTTTTTTAAATACCTTTCTTAGAAACAAACAAACAAAATCTCTTTTTAAATTTAACTTTCTTGCAGTCGTTAATGATGGAATTGCTCCACCACAGAGCATTCTTTTTCCACCTGAGAAGATTTGTATGGATTGGCGAGAAACACAAAGTGTTGGAGTTGGCCTATACAATCTTGGCAACACATGTTTTCTTAATGCTACCCTACAGTGTTTGACCTACACACCCCCACTTGCCAATTACATGCTTTCTCTTGAGCACAGCCAGTCATGTGAGTACTTTCTAACAGTATTTTGAATCTGTTGGATAGCTCTGAAGGTGAAAGAACAGCAGTGATTCTGTGAGATAAGCTTATTTGCCTGATTTTACCTGTAGAAGCTGGCTTTGAGCACCGTATTAGCAGTGGGCTCCGAATAGCATATGGAGTGCAATTAATGCACCATGTTTTATTTATTTAGTTATTTGTTTGTTTGTTTGTTTGTTTATTAAAGGATCATTTATTGCTTCATGGGAATAATGAAGTGCATTGGACAGTAATGCATTTAGTAGTAATTTTGGAGAGTAATACATTTTGCAGCCTGTGGAGTTCACATTCCTGTCAGCCTTTACAACTGCGACTTTGCAGTAGTCTTTTAGATTTCTCATCACAAAATGCATTTGAATACAGGCTTAGTGGATATTTTTCTTCTGTCAAGTTGTGTGAAATGAAATGTTACAAGACTGTTGGGACATTGGCATCTTGGGAGAATAGAATGTAGCAAGGAGAGTGGATATTGTATCTATAGTTTAAATTGTACTTAGATGTTTGTAGTTATGGATATTTCGCTGGACTGGGATGCTTTGTTCTTTCACTCTTCAGGTCGTGAACAAGATTTTTGCATGATGTGCACGATGGAGACTCACATTAACCAGGCCCTGCATTGCACTGTTGATGCCATCGAGCCTACGCATGTTATCAGTAATCTCAGTCGTAAGTGGCTTCAGATGTGTTTCTTTTCGATAGCTTGTAATCTTCAAATAATTATTTGATGTGTCTAAGTGGTTTTAACACTCAAATGAAGAGAGATTCTAGAAATACAAGAATGATTTCATTTTTAAATGGGGTCAATACTATCATCTTCTTATTTAGGAATAGGACAACATTTCCGTTTTGGCAGTCAAGAAGACGCACACGAGTTCTTGCGCTATACTGTTGATGCTATGCAGGAAGCGTGCTTGAACGGAAGCACCGAATAAGCATAAACAAGTTCACTTTCATACATTCTCTAGCACCTTCTAGTCCTTTATTTACTCTCAGAAATGATCTCTAGCACTTTTTAGTGCCTTATTTACTATCAGCAACGCAAGTCTACATCATCCTTGGTTTTCATCAAACTCTTTGAAGAGTTAACTCTGTGCCTTAAATCTTCTGAGGTCTGATTATAATTTATTTCCAGATTGGACAGATCTTCTCAAGCTACCACCATCATTCATCAAATATTTGGAGGATTTCTAAGATCGAGAGGTACTTGAAAAAATATTCCTGTCCTTAGAACTGATCTGTGTCTTTTGTCGGTAGTAAAGCAGTCTGTAGTTTGTCTAAAGTAGTATCTGTCAACAACTTGAATTTGGACAGTTAGTCTCCTTCACATAATGTTAAGCATTTATATTTTGCTTCCAGTGAAGTGCTTGAATTGCAAAGCAGTTTCGGATACGTATGAGGCATTTCTTGATATCACTTTGGATATAAAGGTAAGATGTTTTCTAAATATAATTCATGATGTTTAAGTACATGCATAACTTTCTAAATTAAACTTGTTTAACTTAAAAAACCAAACCACATATAATGTTAAAACGTAAGAGCTTGGTGGTGCTAAGGAAGTGGATTGGACTTTGTCCTTCTGTGGAACCCATGTAAATAGTCTCCACATTTGCATTGGGTTTAAGGGGAAGGAATTCTCTTTCTGCAAAAATGATAATGCTGTCATACTTCTTTGTTGTTCTACCTCAATATACATCTAATTGTTAGACTGATGAATTTGTCCCCAGTATTGATGACAAAGCACACTATAGATGCTGTCTAGGCTACTGGAAAAGTATTTGTTCCAAAGTCAAATGCCTTCCAGGTGAGGTCAATGCTGAGCATGCTCTTTCTGCCTCCTTCTTCACAGTGCTCCTAGTAGATCGCTTGAGTATGTTAGTAAGATTCTCTTATAAACTACTAGTGTGTCTCTGGAATTTTGAATTACGGTGACTTTACGCTCTTCTTTCTCGCTGCTCTAGGCGGTTTCGTCTGTTAGCAGAGCTCTGGAACTCTTTGTGAAACCTGAAGAGCTGGATGGAGAGAATTGCTATAAATGTAGCGAGTAAGATTTTGACGGATTAGGTCTTAATCCTAGATGTCAGTTTTCTATGTTGCATGACTCTGTTGGACTACCTCTAAACTTTGGATCTACTTACAAGTTTTGTGGAAGTTTATAAAAGACTTGGATTTTTGTTTCTTTGAAGGGGGGAAGTCTTGTTCATAGGCATTCCCTATGGGTTTGCAATTCTCTGGCTTGTATTTTGCCATCAGAATTCAAAAAGAGGTGCTTTTGTTCTTTCTATTTATTAGCTCTCGACAGTACTTTTCTTGATGTAAACTGCCCAGTTTCCGTTGTTCTCTGGGCTAGTGGCTAATTTTCACTGCTTACGCCGTAGGTCCTACCTTGGAGCGGGCAATGTGTCAAACTGAACTATTTTGTTTCAAAGGATGGCAGATGGTTTCAGTGTCTTTCCAGACAAGCTCAGTACATGAAGACTTCCTACTGTTAAATGTCTCCCTCCTGTAGAATGACCATGTGCTTCTGTTGTATTTTTGATGTTGATAGTCGACCTATGTTGGAGATTATTTGCAATTTCTAGTCCTGGGGACCAAGGCTCTCTCGTTCCGCTTTCAGTATTTGTATTTCCCTTGAAAGCTGAAAGAATGTATCCAGGATTGGAGTTCAAATAGCCACTTTTGTAGACCAAGAAATGGTACCTTGCCATCCAACCTGGTAATACCCTTTCGTGAGAGATTCCTGTTCCCGCTATGCTCTGAGTTGTTGGGAAAATTGACCTTCTTCTCTGTATTAACAAACCTGACACGCAGTGCATGGGTTTATGAAAAGAAAAAAGACCAACCTATTATGCAAGTAAATATCATTCAAATAGCATAGGCATGCGTGAGACATTAAAAGGAGTTTGTTTTGGGGGCGAAAAAAGAAGATGCCTTCAAACACTTCTCTCTGCTTGTTTTTAAGGTGTAAAAAGATGGTTCCTGCGTCCAAGAGATTTACCATACACCGTTCTTCCCAGGTTCTCACAATATCACTGAAAAGATTTGCAGATTTCACAGGTGGAAAGATCAACAAGGTATATTTACCACTGTAATGCAACTATATCATTGTGTAATGGGACATCCCCCAAAGCTGAAAGTTGTTAATATTTTCAGACAATAATTGTAGACTAACGACTATGGCTTATTCTTTCTCTTAATATCAATAAAGTTCCCGCTTGACAAGAAGCATATGCTTTCCTCTGAGAAGGCTGATTCATCAGGAAACAGTTCTCTGCAACTTCTAGTCTTAACCATTGTTTATGGGAAGACTTATTTGTAGTGAATCAAGAAATATATTCTAGAAATATATTCTAGAAATAAATTCTAGTCTGTGTTTTTTGGAAGTGTTTTTCTCTGGCTAGTCCACGAAGTACTCTGGGATAATTTTTCTATCTTCTTGGTGTCTCTTTAGGAGGTGAAATATCCGGAGTATTTGGACCTGAGAGCCTACATGTCGCAGTCAATGGGAGAACCACTGCTCTATGCCTTATATGCGGTGCTGGTACATCACGGTGTCAACTGTCACTCAGGACACTATATATGCTATGTAAAGGTAGAAGTCAACAGCATTTCTAACAGGGTAAAGGTTGTGCTGGCAAACCAATTAAAGCATGACTAGCAGCTACTGTTTCTAGGGAAAAAGATTTCATTATATTTTTATTGGACATGTGTGTATTTTGTTCCTATCCGTGATTTCAATTGGAAAACGTGCAATTCACCTAAAGAAATCGTTGTCTTTATTTGCAGGCTGGTAATGGACTTTGGTATCAGATGAATGATGCTAAAGTAGTGCGTACTGACATTAAAAGAGTTCTTGGTCAGCAAGCTTACATACTTTTTTATATCAGGTAATAACAAATCTTAAAATGTGTTCAGAAGAGATTTACTTTCCCGTTATTGATATTTTTATGTTTTGCAAGTGTTTTTCTTGCTATCCGGGGAGAAGATTATTATTTGTCTAATTCAGTTCTGTCTAACCTGAAATTCTCTGTGTCGTTTATTATCTTTTGTTGCTTGGCCTTAAACTGCAGCACTTGTGTAAATTGCTATCTATGTGTTATCTGTAGCTGGCTAATTTAGAGAAGGAGAGAAATGAAGGTCATCTGTGGTGTAAGAATGAATTATTGCTGTGCAAGTGATAGTCTTAGTAGGAAGACTGTTCTCTACTTTTCAGTCTGTAGTCTTGGCGAAGCCTTCTGTAGAGAAGGCTTCCATATCGTATGAGCTGTTCCTCTAAAATGATAGGATGGGATTTAATCCAAGAGTAGGCTGAAAGAAAAACTAAACTACAATCACTGCTCTTTTCTGAAGGCGCTATGATTTGACACTTGGAGAACGTGCGTTTTACTTGCCAGCTCCATCTTATCCCTGTTTATTCCCTCCTGGTCAGCAGGGGACTAATAGTAAGCAGGCTGGATTTATGGGACCACGACTTCTTCCTCATATGATTAAGGTAATTCAGGGAAGTGGGAGGGCAGATAACGGCACCAAACTGCTAGTGGGTTTGGGGTTTGGTGTGGGGTTTTTGGTTTGGTTTTCGGCATCTTAGTTTTGTTTTCCTTCCCACGCTGCAGCTTTCTTCACAGCCCTCATGCTACAGCCAGAGTCACTCAAACAGTGTTTACTGCTAAATTGTGCAGCCATGCGACTCCATTACTTTATACCTCCAAGACAGCTTTCTAAAGCACAGAGAGCTACGCTCTTTGACAATTTAAGCAGAGTGTACTAATCCTCAAATCATTTAAAAGAGGACTTGTTTTTCCTATCCTCGTCACTTTAGCTAAGACAGGGAAAACTAATTGTCTTATTCCTGAGCACCAGAACAATTATTTCAGGCTTTTCAGGGTATGTTTAAAGGGGAAAATAAATATATTTGGGAATAGCAGCAGGTAATGTTAAGTTGCTTGGCTGGTTTTCAAAGATGATGTTAATTTGATACCAATCTGCAGTAAACCAAAAGCAGGAATTGAATACGCTTATTGGACTTGCATTTATCCTTAAAGGGCAGTGTGTTTTTCTTTTTAGGTGTTAAGACCATTTGTAGAAACACTCAGTAGGAGAGTTTTGTGTTTCAAAATGTTACATGCAGTGTTTGCGTTAATCCATCTTGCAATTTCTTCTTTTTAAATACAGAATTCAAGCCATTTAAATGGAAATGGATCCATAAAAGAGGACGCAAAGACCACTGGTGTCACCCTAAAAAGGCCATCTTCAGCACCACCAATGGCCTGTGTTCAAAACCAGGCAATTACCAGGCCTTCAATGACTGATACGTCAAGAAAACAGAAGATCACCATCAGTATTCACAATAAATTGCCTGCTCGTCAGACTGTGTCACAGCCTGACTGTCTTAGCAGTGCTGTGGAGGATGAAGATCTCTACCAGGCTGTTCCTTCATCCACAATTACAAATTCGGTAATGCAAATGAAGCAAATGCAAACAAACAAAAAAGTTTCTGATGAAATTTTTGTGGAGCCAACAGTGAATGAAAATCCTAAACTCAGCTCTGATAACACAGTCCCTTATGGTGCAGAATCTTCAGGAAAATCTGAGGAGGAGTCAAAGGGCTTATTTCAAAGGAATTGCAATGCAATGTCCTCTAATGGAATTTTGGTTGGAAAGGTAGTCCGTACATTGCAGCATTCCAACTCTTCCTGTCAGAATGCTGACAAAGGAAGATCCCAGCATGAGCTGCCAAAAACAGATTCACTAAATGGTGCTATTAGGTTAGTTAATGAATCTAAAGAAAACGGACTGAAACTTGATGATTCCACTTGCCGAGTTGAACATGTTAAACCTTCTGAGATGTTCTTTTCTAAAACAAATGGATTGCTTGAAACATAGATTTGCTCCATCGAGAATTTCTCACCTACGATGTATCCGGAAGTGTTTATTGTGTTCCTAATTCAGGTGAAATACTGAGAAAACACAGCACAAATGTGATCGTAAGACTTTGTGGTATTATCCCATTAGAATTTGCAGACCTGAGCTTACATTAGAACTTGTCAACTTAAGCTCAGCTGAGATAAAAATTCCTAATTTCATAAAGTAGATTTTGGGGGGTGAGTTGGGGTTATCTTTGAAGTGTAGATAACGCATACAACTCACAGCGGTCTTGCTTACCATTTAATGGAGACATTCTGACAAGACTAGTCCTCAGTACTACTACAAATAGCATTTTTTTGTCTGCTGACTTGTGCGTTTTAATTGCAGATGCCTGGAGCTATGCCTTCAGTCAATCGAGAAGTCATCACGGAGTCCCTCACAGCCAGCCAGCTGAACAGCTTGTCAGAGGAAATGAGGTAAAATGAGCACAGTCTTATTAAGAAAAGACTTTATGGAAGTTCGTTACAGTTTTATCTGTCTACTAATAGTACTTAATGGAAGGATTTAAATTAGTACAATTCCATACTGTGTGTCCAGTGTCACGAACAGAACTAATGATCAGCACTGAGCATATCACTCTGATGCAGGTTGGTGCCTCAAGGAGAACTTGTGTTCCTTTATAGAATGTTTTTCCGTTTTTCTCCACTGTCTGGAGAAACATTGGCTGTTCCCCGCTCGCCCCTATGCCTTTTTTCTCAGAGCAGCAGGTGGAAGGAGACAGATGCGTTTGCTTTTTTAGTGCAATGGCTTCAGAAGCAAGAGGGGAAAAAACACTTTCTCTGGGAGCTGAAGAAGGTGTCCTAATCACAGGAGAGGTTTCTAAATGGCATATCTTTGCGAGCGTTCCTGTAGTCTGGAGGTTTTTGTTTGTTTGTTTGCCTTTGGAAGGTTTTACTCTTAATATTCACGTCCTTCAGCAGAAGTGAGAAATGGGTTTTTATTTTATGCAGTGTTGCGGAACCTCTGAAATCTCCTGGGAATGATGAATACCTCGCCCAGTACCAATGTGATGACCGTGGAGACAAGAAGAAACCAAGAAGATCAAAAGAACGTGACCTCATTTCAAAAGAAACCGTTTTGTCCGGCAAAGAGTCTTGTGAGCCTGGTGAGAAATTGCGGCAAACTTCCTCTCTCAAGTGTGACACTGAATGTAGCTCTAAAAACCTTTCCTCCTTAGCTATTGCAGATAGACGCCAAGATACAAAGGACAAGACTAAAACCACTGAGAAAGAGCATTACCGAAGCAAGAGGGAACATGCTCCTAGTGAAGAGAAGGAGAGTCAAAAAGCAGGTCCTTCCAGCAAGAGGAGGTGTTCTCAGAGCGTGGAATTTGTTGAGCAAAAGAGTCACAAGCAGGAGTACTGGGAGGGAAGCAGGTACAGATCTTTCCCTCGTGAAAGAAACAGCCCTGAGAATGGCAGAAGAGCAGTCAAATATTCAAAGTACAGATCTGGCAGTGGAGGAAGATCAGAACAAGGTAGCAATAGATACTACCGATCCAAAGGGGAAAGAAGTTGGAGCAGAGAAAGATACTATCGAGACGAAGCACGGAGATGGGAAAGATGTAGCTATTACAATGATTACTATTCACCTCATGCGACAGGAGACAGTAGAGAGAGAAAGTTCTCTCACGGCGATGCAGCCTTTGACAGATCGACTGCAACTTACTACAGCAGGTCACATAAGCATTATCGTTACAAAAGCGGATGGCCTCACGGTTCCCTCTTGAGAGAGGAAGATGTACGTCGCTTTAGCACACCCCGAGCAGACTTGCATCGTTGCTCGGTACCTCAGCAACATTCCGGAAGACATTCTCGTGAAAGACATGCGCTTCCACCTGTGTCAGCTCATTTGGAGAACTGTCGCCAGAAAAATGAAACAGAAGGAAACAGAAAAAGAAAATATACCCGTGCAGAAGGTAGTGAAAGTGAAATAGAAAGGAAAGACAGAAAGATAGAAAAGGAGCTTTTAGGTGGTGAAAAAAATGCAAAAATATCACAAGTTCTGGAAGAAAAAGAAGTCTAAGGATAAAGATGGAGAGAAGGATTCCAAGTAAGCAAGGATTCCAGCATACTCCGCATTTTTTATCCTAATTCTTTTCTGGGTGCTTCTCATGTCTTCCTTTTTTTTTTTTTTTTTTTCCTGGTAGTTTCTAAGTTATTTAGATAGCATCAGCTGGCTGGGGATCATGTTGTTAGGTTGATCAGTGAAGACAGGAAAGCTCTTGCTGAATTGTGTCAGAGCACTAGCTTTGGACCACATAGTTCGAATCACATCCGTACACCATTCCAGATTAGGTTAAAAGATTTTTTCTGCTTGCACGTATTCCAGAGCTAGCCATTGTTAATGATCTGTGTACAAACCAGGACCTATGGTCCTTCAATCTGATGGCTTAAGTTTGCTGCATCTAAAGTAAGTTGCGTGTGCACAAAGCACCACAAAATAGCTGGCATGCTGCAAATCATCACCTGTGGTAAAATAAATCAAGTTTCATATAGGCAACAAGTGCCACATCTTTTTTTCCCTTTTTAACTTGCATGTTTCTTTCAGACTTCATGATCTGTGTTTCTGTGCGCTTCACTTTGACAATGCCAATCGCAAGCGTAAGAAAAAGAAGAAAAAGGAGAAGAAAAAGAAGAAAAAGGAGAAACACCAGGAAAGCGAAAGGCTCCTTGGAACACTTAGATCCTCGTTTCCAGAAGATAACGCGGGAGAAGAAGGAAGAATGCCATCCTCCAGATGGCTCTTCATGTCAGTAATGCAGAAGTGAGAGCAGTAAACAACCTTACAAGGAAGGGAAGACTTCCAGTGCAGGCGAAAGCAAGAAATACAGCTCCATCACATCCAACAACTATACTAAAGGTAAGCGGCCGCAGCGTGTTTGAGGAATTCCTTTTATATTAATCTCGAGACTATTTCAAACAGTCTTGAAGTGCTTGATGACTTAACAGTCTGCAGATTTATTATCAAATCAAAAAAAACCCCGACTTGGTAGACTATTTTTTTCCCAGTTTTGAATGACCACTAGGAAAGAAGGCCTGAAATAAAGAGGTTAAAGGCAAATGGTTTTCATCTGGTTTGATGATGAAGTGGCAAACAAGAGGAAGAGTTGCAAGCTCCCTTCTTAAATTCAGTCCAGCCAAGTAGGAAAAGTAAATGTGGACAGCTGTATCTTGGCAAAGAAGATAGTAGGCAGCAAGGAGGTTTAGCAGTCAAGATGGAAGGTGATGCCATGAGGCTTACAGGCTAGTAATGTTCTAATGAATCGCAGCCTTCCTAAAAAAAAACCTGCCTGAATAATTCATGTGAATAACATACTACCTGCAGCTATTTCAGCTTCTTGCTGTACAGCTGAATGCCTTTTACGTAATGTTTGGAGAAGTAAAATCTTGGAAGAGGTTTTCATATCTTTTGCCCAGTTTGGATGATGAAGTAAATTGCCAGAGTCAGTAGATTCTGGCACTGACAAGCTTCTTCAAGCTTAAGAGCGAGTGCAATTGTTTCCAAGCATTTTTCTTTTCTGAGACAGGGAGCACCAGAAGTTGTCATCTTAAAATACGACATGGAGGGGAGGCTGGTTGTTCACACATTCTTGCCAACATTCATGCAATCTGTCCCATTATCAAGAACAAAATTAGGGACTGAACGGAGGTCTTTCAATTTCCAGTGTTGCAAAAATGGACTTTTTACGATACTAATGTCAAAAGAATCCTGATTGTACTGGACTGGAAGTATCTCTTCTAGCTGAAAAATCAGGAAGAGCACAGAAGAAAATGCCTCTGCTCTACTGCTCTTCGGGCTTCAGTGAATTCTCTGGCCAGCAGATGGCGAACTCGTTCTTTCTAAACCAGTCCAAAGTAGAGGAAGAAAGTAAACGTCTTGCATGCATTACACAAGCGCGGGGCATGGGGATCCCTGGGCTATATACGTGAAAGAGATGTTCGTTGATAAATACAGCAGTACCCACCCCACTTGGATACACTGCTTGCAAGGTAAGCAGGATAGGAGGGCTGTGCAAAGCAATTCTGTTAAATTGAGGAATTCAAGTATTTCGTCAAGCCTAAAGATACTAATTAGTTTCCTTTTGGGGAAGGTCAGTCTTTCAAAGCAAAGAAAAAATGTCTCTTAAGCAGGATTTTCTGAATGGTGGAATCTAATCTGAAAAACGACCACTTCCACATGTTAATTATTTGCTAGTTTATTATTTTTAATTTTCTACTGTATTGAAGCTCTCAAAGAAGCTAGGGACAGACTAGGAGCAACGGAGGACTTGTTAGAGTGCCTTTTCAACCGGAATCATGTTCCTTTGAATAAATGAACAAGGATAGCTAGTGACAATTTGTGATTTAAGGAAATTGCAGATACGTGAGAGAAAGAGCAGCATTAAAGCAGTTAAATTCCTGCATTCCTAAGTGTTCTCTCTAGCAAGTTTCTGAACGCTTCTGTTCTGTGGCTAGGATTTGGTCAGCTTTGATCACTAGTAAACCAAGGATGCCGTCCAGTCAAACCTTCAAATGACTGTAACTTACCTAAGGGCAACCATTTGCTATCAAAGCAGGTAGCTTTGTCCTACTATTCTGTACAGCTCACCAATTTTAGCATAGAATTCAAATGTAGTCCGTTTAATGGGAGGGCTTTGGAAGCCGCCTTCTCCAGTCAGTTCAGCCCTGTAGTCAGAGAGCAGATCAATCCGTGTACAGGGTTGTGACTTCTCTCTTTGGAAAGAAAACCAGTGAGCCAGACAGTTCCATGTAGACTATCACAGCAGGGAATGACATTTCTTCCCTTTGTCTTTCAGATGCAGAGCTTACTGCTGGAAGCCTTCAATACTCAGACTAAACCTACCATCAAATCCGACAACCTTTTTACCATCGAAACGCAACAACTTCTTACCGTCAAACCCAACAACGTCTTATGACTTCTTACCATCAAAAACCCAACAACTTCTTACAATTTCTTACCGTCAATCCCAACGTCTTCTTACCGTCAAAACCGACTGCCTTTTACAGTCAAAACTGACTGCCTTTTACCTTCACAACCGACGATGCAACCTCATCATGTTATAAATGAAGTCTCAACTCCCTCTGAATTTAGTAACATAAAAGAATATTTATAAAAGGCAAGTAAACAGCGCTGGGTGCGTGGGGAGTCTATGCTCTACCACCATGCGCACCCAACTGTCAAACTTTCCAAATATATAGAGGACATTGCTGTTACATATTTACAAGAAACCCAAGTACGCCTATACATATGGATATCCTATCCCCGCTTCATATTAGAATTCTCTTTGTGGCGGTCCTTGTGGGTGAAAGGCTCACGGTTTCCCCATCACCATTAGCAACCTTTTGTTCCAGACTGCAGGAGCGGCTTCGACTGTCTCCCTCTTCTTCTGCACATGCTCTGCCCACCACAAGGTTCCCAAAAGCAACAAAACGGGATTGCTTTTCCCGCGTTTCATTAACCCTTGAAACCACACTAATAATATTATTATCATATAACATAAAACAATAAATGTTAACAGTTCTAACCAGCAACCCCCCCAGCAACTTCCGTGCCTTGTGCCTTAACAGAGGGGAAAACAAGCAACCCCAGACAGCAGGGCGTTGCCTCAATCCCCCTTCTTTATTTCCTCTAACCTCTTTACATTCCTGATGACCTCACCGTTAAGAGTCTGATGTTATCATCAACCAGGAGGCTTTCCGACCCCCATTGCCACATTCCCAAATCTCTCCCTTCTTTATTAATATCAGCCATTTTTCTGACACAAATTACCACTCCATATATAACAATCCCTCCTCTTCTTTTGAATGTCATTAATTCGTGTCCTGGCTTTGAATTTGGCCAAGGCCAATTGAACCATAAAAGAATGCTTTCACAATATTCTCTGTAAGATTTATAAACAAGTTTTTAGCAATGGTTGGAATCCCATAGTTAGCTCGTGTTTCAATTTCATGATTCCGCAGGGTGTATAATAATTGTACTTTTCCCAGTTAACCCTCCTTCATTATTAGCTCTTACCTCTATCCGCCATTGATAGGGGACCTCTTTCAGCTTGTAACTGGTTATCTTATTGCTTTCATTACATCGAGCATACTCTGGTTTCCATAGCATAGGTTTAACAGGCATAGTAGTGTTTGTTCCTGAATTCTTCCCCTCCGGGTGTTAACAATACATTCACTACAATTCTGAGACCAATAACATGTAATTAGGAGAGGTCCGGTAAAGGCCATGTTACCCGGTGGTTATTACCCTAAGGGGTTGCAGCCCTTGGTAAACCTTCTTGAGCCACAGTACTGGTCCCTTCTCCGGTCTTGCCCTCTCCCTGATGCTTCTTAGGAAATGGTCCAGACTTACACACGCAATAGTTCTTCTATTTGCGTTCAACTTTTCCACGAGTTAGTGGGGGCTCGATTCAAAGCAGATAACCAATCATCTAGGTAAATTTTCCCACCTATTATTTTAAATTTTTCAGGTAATTCAAGATGTTGTGGGTATCTCTACTGGAGGTGGCACTCCCCCTATGGGATTTTGGGGTCCCCCAATCCTTCTATTAGGGCCTTTATATGAGTTTCCAATGATGGCTAATATTCTAATCAGTACAAGATTTAATATACATACAATTAGCATCCAAAGGGTAGCTATGCCCTGATATGCTTCAAGTTCTTTTAAGCTTAACTTTCGGATCTCCAGAAGTAGACTCAACCTTCCAGGTTCCTGTTACGGGTCCCTTTACTCGTGATGCGTGTGTTCACCCCTTTTCCACCGTTCTTCTAGCCGTCTCTTTCGTAGTTCAGTAAAGTCCACCTGTATTCTCTCAAATGGTCGATATGCAATTCGTCTTCCTCCAGCAGGTGCTTGCCTAATCACCTTCTTATTCACCTTTTGACATGTTAAGCATCCTTGGATGGTTTGTTTGGCTATCTCATATATTCCTACAGACCCATAAAATTTTAGAAATTGATCACTCAATGCTTTTGTTCCCCAGTGGGTTTGTAGGTGTAGCTGTAAAAGTAGACACCTAGTTTGTTCCTTTGGCAGTATTTCTCTTCCATCAGGCAGAATCCATTTTCCTTCTTTCAGTTCTGCTCCTATGGTCTTTATAATTTTTATTTCTGCTTCTGTATACTTTTTCTCTTGTGTCCCTTTTCCGTTATCCGTTTCTTGTAGGGTGAGGACTACATCATGCTTCCTAAGAGCTGCTTCCCTAGCTTCTCTATCCACTAGGTTATTCCCTCTTATGTGGAAGGCAGTTCCCTTTTGATGTCCTCTGACATGTACCACAGCAATCTCCCTAGGTCCTCTCAGTGCCTGCAATATTTGAGTAACTAAAGTTTGGTGAATCAGCCCTTTTCCCTGTGTGCCTATGAGTCCCCTTTCTTCCCAAATTTTCCCAAATGGGTGGACTATTCTATAAGCATATTTAGAGTCTGTATAAATAGTGCCACTTTTTCCTTTCAATAGTTCTAGGGCTCGTAATAATGCATAAAGTTCACATGCTTGAGCGGACCAGGCAGCGCTGAGTGGTCCTGACTCTATTAGGACCATATCCCCATTTACGATGGCATACCCTGATCTTCTTTTTCCATCTACTACTTTGGATGATCCATCAATAAATAATTTTTCCCCTGTTTCTAATTCTGTCTCCTCGAGATCGGGTCGGATTTTGGTTTGCAATTCAATCACTTCCACGCAGTTATGTTGTAGTTCTGTTAGGGGTTCCCCATATCGAAATTGTGCAGGGCTCTGTGCAGCAGCTATTTTTCATTCTAAATCAGGGGAGTCGATCAGGATGGCCTCATCCTTCAGCATCCTACTATCAGTTAACCATTTTTCAGCCTTCTGCTGGAGTACTCCCCTAACATTATGTGGAGTATATATCTTCAGAGGTGCCCTACAAGTGACTTTTCTAGCTTCCTCAATCAGTAAGGCAGTAGCCACAATAGCCTGGAAGCACACTGGCCACCCCCTCCTCACAGGGTCTAATAGTCTGGAACAATATCCCACAGGTTTCTTGATTCCTGCCCATTCTTGACTTAGCTGTAATTGCAACTAACATATGCAGTTTGGTTAGAAACATTTACAAATAAATAAAAGGGTCTTTGTAAATCTGGGAGGCTCAGCACTGGCGCTTCTGTTAACGTTTTCTTGATCAACCTCAACTTTTCCTCATCTTCCTCGTTCCACTTAATTTTTTCTCCAGTCAATTTTTCATATAAAAACTTTGCCTTTTCACTAAACCCTTCAATCCAGGGTCTACAATATCCCAAGAGCCCGAGCAGTTGCCTCACTTCCTTCTTCGTTTTGGGTGATGATAGGGCTAAAATCCCAGATACCCTGTCAGCATCCGATTTTTTCTTTCCTTGGCTAAGCCCATGTCCTAAGTACCTTACTTCTTTTTCCACGAATTGTAATTTAGATTTTGAGACCTTCAACCCTTTTTCCCTAAGAAATTAAGTAATTCGATAGTGGTTCTCCGTGTCTCTTTTTCAGTCTCCCCAGCTATTAATAGGTCATCCACATATTGCAACAATTTCACTTCCCCCTTTACCTCAAAAAGTTGTAATAATTTTTCTGAGGTTTGGCCAAATAACTTTGGGTATTCAGTAAATCCCTGAGGAAGTACAGTCCATCTAAGCTGTTGTCGCCTTCCTGTTTCAGGGTCTTCCCATTCAAAGGCGAAGTAATTCCAAGACCCTTCACTTAATGGGCAGGCCCAGAAAGCATCCTTCAAATCTATTACACTATACCATTTATGCAGAGGTGTTAGGTGGTTTAATAAAGTATATGGGTTAGCCGCCACTGGAAATTTGGTTATGGTTCGCTGATTCACAGCCCTAAGATCCTGAACCAACCTGTATGATCCATCAGCCTTTTTTACTGGCAAAATGGGGGTATTATGTGGGGACATACATGGTTCCAGCATCCCCTTTTGGAGCAACCTGTCTATAACTGGTGTTATAAATGGCTAAATCCCCAAATAGGATTATAATCAACGTTTACAATTTATTAAAGGAATAGAAGTAAGCAAACAGTGCTGGGTGTGCCAGGAGTCTCCGCTCCACCTAGACGCACACCCGTTACATCAAGATGATGATTTTTTTTTGCTCCTAGACTAATACATATTCATTACTACTTCTAAAAAAAGCAGGGTTATTATAATTAGTTCCAGAATCTGAACCCCCCTACTGGAGCATGCGTATCAGTCTCTGGTGGTCCTTCTGGGGGTCTCTGGGGGTCTCCCATACTGAAGGCTCATAGTCTTCCTCTCAGGCTTTTTTTCTTGTCCTTCTTCTTTGTACTTCTTGGGTGCATGTCAAAAGCTTGCACAGCGTTCCCTGCAAGCTTTGTCTTGTAGCCGTCCTTCAGCTTTTCCCTTCTCCTTCATCTCCTGGCCAGATATCAGGGGCTTGCATAGTGTCCCATGCAAAAGTCGTAATAGTTAGCAGTTGTTCTGAAACCCCCGGATATCAGAGACTTCAAGGAAAAAACTTACGAATACATTTTCCTTCAAGCTCTCTATTGACAAGAATTGTTCAAACATTCCTCACACTGGTTTGAGTCCTCTTTTCCCCTCCAATGGGATAGGATATTACCTAATCCTTATTGGCTGTTGTGGATCCACTATTTCTACTACCAAGGGTTCCATATCTAATTTTTCTGAATCTCCCTCTTGGTACCATACCTGTGGGTCTATTTCTCCCTCATCTTCTTGGGTTAGGGTATATAGCTGAATTTTAAATTCTCCCCCCTGGCTCTTGATTTCCAACCCTAATCTTATTATTAAGTCCCTTCCTAATAGATTGTGCTCAGCCTCAGGCACCAGCAATAGGTCATTGAGACATAGTTTCTTTTCTGATTCTATTTCTATATTTTCCAATATAGGAACCTTAAAGGGCTCCTACTACCATGGTATTCCCCTTTCCTTCCTTAACCCCTTTTGGTAATTTTCTCATAGGTGATTTCTCTGCTCCAGTATCTACCAAAAAATACACCTCTTCCCTCTGGGGACCTATTAATAATTTTATCAAGGGCTCATTCGATGTTCGGGTCCCCAAAAGATATAGCCCCTGACACCCCTAGTCTTCCTTCAACATTTCTTCATCCTGTTTCTTTTTTCTACAGTTCCTCTGAAGATGCCCCTTTTTGCCACAATAGTAACAGATAAGGATTCTATCTTGTCCATTCCATTTATCCATGGGTTCTCTTTCACCCTGTTTTTCTCCTGATCCTTTCCTGCTTTCCTGTCCACTTTGTTTTTGACTTTCCCTTATTGCTGCCACAAAAACTTGCTTTTGCCTTCTGTTTTTCCCCATCTCTCCTCACATAGACCTTTTGTGCTTCCCTCAATAATTCTTCTAATCCTTTTTCATGCCAATCGTCAAGTTTCTCCAATTTCTTTCGGATGTCTTCCCAGGATTTTGCTACCAACTGGGTTCTCAACAGTGCCCCTCCTGCAGGGGAATCAGGATCTATCCCCAAGTACATCTGAAGGCTTTTTCTCAGCCTGTCTAACCCTTCAGTTGGAGATTCGTCTCTGCACTGACACTCGTTAAAAGCTTTATTTATATTTTGTCCCCTTGGAACCGATTCCTTTATCTCTTGTATCATTATGGTCCTAAGATCCCTCATATTTTGCCTCCCCTGAGCAGCCTGATGATCCCACTTAGGGTTGGTATTTGGCCATTTCACATCCCCTGGAGGACCTCCCTGATTTTGTCTTTCCCACAGTCTCATTCCTGCTTGCCTGATCATTCCTCTTTCTTCTATAGTGAAGAGGATTCCTAATATGGACTGCATTTCTTCCCAGGTATACGTGTTTGGACCTAGGAACTGGTCCAATCTTTCGGCAACTCCTAAAGGGTCATCTAAAAGGTTTCCCATTTCCTTCTTAAAATTTCTTACATCTGACGTGTTCAAAGGAACCACTACAAACCCTATTTCCCCCTGGTGCCCCCCAAGGGGTACCTTCCTCAAAGGTGATTCAAAGATTGAAGCCGAAATTCCTTGAAGTGGTATATTCTTTATTGCAGCGCTGGATGCACGGGGGATCTCTCCACCTATCATGCATACCCAAAGCGGAAAGCAGTCTTGAATTTATACAATCAATCTATTAATGTTCTACAAGCGCCTATACATATTCATCACCTATCCCCACCTTCCCTCGTTTCTCATGCTAATTAGCTTTTTGGCACCTTGCACCTGTGTATAGCCTCCCAAGAATTGCAGGCAGGGGTCTTTGGGATGTGGGCAGTGGTCTTTGGGAGGAAGAGCCCGAGTCCTCCTCACAGTGTACTTTTCACCATTGGTCAGAATTCTGCTGGGTTGGCATGTTTCTGAATTGCAAGAGCTGGCTTTTGCTGATTCTTCTGTTTGTTGTATCTTTATCATGAATTCCAATGTTCTGTTTTGAGATTTATAGTCCTTACATCTGTTTCTCTGTCTGTCTGCCGCTTCCTTATCGGGGGATTGTCCTTGCCTCCCCAATGTCTATTGCCCTTGCCTCCCCAATGTCTCCTTAATCAATCCCCCCTTTTCTTTTCCCATGCAAATTCTTTTGCATCAGATTTATTATTCGCAGTAACACAACAAAGCAGGCATCTAAACAACATGTACACAAATATTCCTAACACCACTAGCGCAATTAGAGCAATGAAAACTTGTTTCAACCATTGGAAATTGGGCAACCAGGAGGTTAACTTATTCCATATTTCACTAAAATTCCATGAAAGATCATCTTTACTGATTTCATGTATGATCTTTGTTTGCTTCCCTATTTCTTCCAGGTCAGCAGAGATTCTTCCGCTCTGATCTACATACAGACAACAACTTGTGTTTATTACTGTACAGACTCCCCTTTGAACGGCCAATAACAAGTCTAGGGCCATCCGATTTTGTAATGCTACCTGTGATAAGCTAGATATCTCTTCTTGTTGAGCCTTTATAGCATCCGGAGTTTTGTTTTCTAACTTCTCTATAATTGCAGAAATATTAACTATTGCCTTTTCCAATTCACTCACTCCTAACCATGGGATAAACCATCGAACAAAACTATGAAAAGCGGTGGGTCTCTCTATCAACGGATTGTTAATTTGTCGTCTGATTCTCCTGATATGATCACTCAAGTAACCATCATATTGGGGACTGCTGCTCCAAGAGTGCAAGTTCCCTTCCAATTCTCGGGCAAGACCTTATGGGCTGTATCATTGCATAGCCAATACCACCCTTTTCCTTCTGGAACCGGCCAGCTGGTTGAATTTGCCCAACCGCTAGTCGTACTAATATCAATTGTTCGATCACAAGATGTCTGATTTCCCACAGAAGTAGTATTCGTATTTATACAATCCTGTTTTCCCATGCCCTTAGGCAGGTTACACCTTTGTACACATGCATAGTAAGATTCCAACGGCAGGAAGCTACTCACTTCTAGTTCCAAAACTTCTTCATATTTTCGACCCCAAGATGTGTTTTCCCACAAATTAGTCCAAGATAAATCTGCAGGCAAGGGAATCCCGATTAACGATACACTCTTATTCCCATGCTCTGGCAGATGGGTGCATACCCAACATCTCGTCTTATTAATTACTTGAGATATTGTTTGTATCAGGGACAGGTGTAAGTTCTCATCCCAAGTTGCCCACCCCAAATCCGAGAACATCACCCCCGCAATCATTAGGATCTGGAAAACCGCAGTTTTGCTGGTCCAATTGGGGTGGTGCTCCATATCCTCGCCGGGGCCTTCTTCACCCTTGAATAGTGGATCCAAGCTGCTTGCTCCTTAATCTTAATGGCAGCGTGTGTTGTCAGTAATACCTGGTATGGTCCCCTCCACTTCCCTTCCATTTTTCCTCTAGGGGTTGTCCTGAAAAAGTCTTTATATAATCCCCGAGCTTAAAGGGGTGGATTGGTTGATCCAACCCTCTAGCCCTGGTCCCTAAAACAAATTTATGTACTTTCTTTAATTGTTTCTGAAGTTCGGATATATAAGCATATAAATATTCTGATCCTAACTGCGTTAGGTCTTCTCCACTAAATAGAAATTGATACGGCCTTCCATATAAGATTTCAAAGGGACTCATATTCCCTTTTATTTTAGGTTTCACTCTGATTCTAAGTAATGCTAAAGGGAGGGATTGAGGCCATGACAAATTAGCCGATTTTAGCTATTTGTTGTTTAATTAAACGGTTCATTTTTTTCTACCTGTCCACTTGCCTGCGGTCTATAAGGAGTATGCAGCTGCCAATCTATCTTTAGAATCTTACTTATCTGTTGTACCACTTGCGCACAAAAATGTGAACCTCTATCAGAAGACATTGCTACTGGAATCCCAGAGCGTGGTATTACTTCATTTAACAAGACTTTAACCACTTCTCTTGCTTTGTTTGTTCGACAGGGAAAGGCTTCAGGCCATCCTGAAAACGTGTCAGTCAGAACCAGTAAATCACGATACCCCCCCTTTTCTAGGGAGTTCTGAAAAATCAATTTGCCACCGTTGCCCCAGATAATTTCCTTTATCGATTATTCCAAATTTTATTCTATTCTTGGTATTGGGGTTATTGTGTAAGCAAATGCTCCATTGTTGAGTTACTTGTTTTATCATTGTATATAAATTTCGTCCCACTAATGTCTGACTCAGGCTCTTATGCAATATGTCAGCCCCCGGTGTGTTTTATTGTGTTCTGTAAGAACTATGGGCCATGTCAAATTAGAGGGTATTATTACGCAGTTATCTTTTAAATATACCCATCCATCTGGTTTCATTTTACCTTTCAAATCTTCAATTAATTTTAAGTCTTCTTTTATATAATTTGGCTTTTGGTTCATGTATATAGTTTGGATTTTACCATCTGGTATCAAAGACCATACCTTCACTTCAGTTATTTCAGCTGCCCGCTTAGCCTCCTGATCTGCCAATCGATTTCCAATTTCAAAATCGGCGTTCCCCTTTTGGTGTCCCCGACAATGCATGATAGCTACCTTTTCTGGTTGTTTTATAGCCCCTAACAATTTTAAAATTTCTTCAGCATGTTTTATCTGTTTTCCCTGAGCAGTCAGCAATCCACGTTCTTTCCAAATCGCTCCATGAGCATGTACCACGCTGAATGCATATTTAGAATCTGTCCAAATATTGATTTTCCATCCTGCTGCTAGTTCCAGCGCTCGCGTAAGAGCAATTGTCTCTGCTTTCTGGATGGATGTCCCAGGGGGTAATGGTTTGGACGCGATTACCTGTTGAGTGGTTGTAACGGCGTACCCTGCCTTACGTTGTCCTTGTTTCACAAAGCTGCTTCCATCAGTATACCAAGATTCGTCAGCATCTTCTAAAGGTTCTTCCTTAAGATCAGGTCTCCATTGTTTCTATACAATCATGGGTTATGGGTTCATCCAGAGTTCCACTAAGGAAAGAAGCTGGATTTACGATGTTAGTGAGCACAATTTCCACATCATCTTGTTCTACTAATATTGCTTGATATTTTAAAACCTCTGAGGTGAAAGCCAATGGTTTCCTTTTTGTTCCAAAAGTGCTGAGGCCATATGGGAGACTAACACTGTCATTTTCTGTCCCATTGTAAACTTCCGAGCTTCTTGTATATTGATAACAACAGCTGCAACAGCCCAAAGGCATCAAGGTTATCCTTTACTTACTCCATCTAATTGTTTAAAGAAGTAAGCTACTGCTCGTTTACAGGGACACAATCTTTGTGCTAGTACTCCCAAAGCTATCCCTTGTCTCTCATGAGAGAACAATCAAAAGGGTTTTGAGAGATCCGGTAATCCCAAAGCCGGAGCTTGCATCAATTCTCGTTTAAGTTGTTTAAAGGCTTTTCGTGCTTCTCCAGTCCAGACTAACTTTGACTGGTTAATCTTTATCAATTCATATAGAGGCTTTACCATTAGCCCATAATTATAAATCCAAAGGCGACACCAACCTGTCATTCCTAAAAAGGTTCGTAGCTCCTTTACCGTTTGAGGTTCTGGAGTCCGGCAAATGACTTCCTTACGTTCAGTTCCTAGTTCTCGTGGTCCTCCCGAAATTTCAAATCCCAAATAGGTCACTGTCCTGGTTTCAGTTAGAACAGAATTAATTTTCTTCCTGGTAGCTGGTGGAATGCTGTGTTTTGGCTTAGGATGAGAAGAGTGCTGATAACACCCCGATGTTTTAATTGTTGCAGAGCAGTGCTTATACCAAGCCAAGGACATCTCAGCCTTTTGCTCTGTCCTGCCAACAGGCAGGCTGGGGGTGCAGTAAGAGCTGGGAGGGGACAGACCCAGGGCAGGTGACCCAAACTAGCCAAAGGAGTATTCCATACCATCTGACGTCATGCTAAACAATATATAGGGGTGGCTAGCTGGGGGGAGGGGGCCGGACTGCTCGGGGTTAGGCTGGGCATCGGTCAGCGGGTGGTGAGCAATTGCATTGTGCATCACTTGTTTGTACATATTAGTAGTAGTAGTACTATTATCATCATTGTATTATTATTATTATTATTATTATTATTGTTATTATTATTTTCCTGTCTTATTAAGCTGTCTTTATCTCAACTCACGGGCTTCACTTTCCATTTCTCTCCCCCGTCCCAGAGAGGGAGGAGGGAGGGTGAGCGAACGGCTACATGGTGTTTAGCTGCCGGCCGGGTTAAACCACGACAGGTCTGCATCTAGAGATGTCTTTTATATTTATCGTGCTGTTGTGGAGATGGGTCCTCTGGCTTTGGTCATGTTTTTTCATGTTCTGCAATTCTCTCCCAAGAAGAAGCCCTTGTTGGGCAGAGAGGTAGAGGTGTGCTCCAGAAACACAGTGATGGCAAGGAGTCCTCCACTTCATTCTTCCAATTTTTTCCAGCTGGAAGCATTCATAGTTGTCAACTGAATTGGTTTAGAGGAGTAGGAAACACAGCATTGCTGGATTTCTGCTTTCTCCTAGATCTTAGCAGACCACATGATGATAGTTGTTCTTGTTTTATGTTCTTATGGTACATTATGTTATTATACATTTTTTCTATGTTATGTTATTTTATGTTCTTATGTTATGTTCATGTTTATGTTCTTATGTTTATGTTTATGTTTATGTTTATGTTCTTATGTTCACAACAGAACTAATTTCCAATACTGCCTCAGAGACACCTGGGCCAAAGAGCAGAGCCTTGAGCGGGTAGCTCACCTTGAGCAAGCTCATTTCCTTCCCAGTAGCTGAAATGTGCCGTTTTGGGGGCATTTGGGGGCTACATGCTGCTGAGAGGGATGTTGGAGCTCCTGCAGGGCAGTGCTTCCACTAAGGCAAGGCCTTTTCTGCATCTTCTACTGCCCTGCAAGCAAGGATGCTTGGGGCACACAAGAAGCTGGCAGGGGACACAGCTGCAGGGATTGCAGGGATTCCTAAAGTCATAGCCAAATACAAGAAAGACAGGAGGACGTGGTGCTTCCGAGAGAAAGGAGCTCGCTTTGGGGTCCAAATCCGTCCATTTTTCAAATAAAAATATTTTCATATTTTTTTGGGGGGGCCTCCTCCTCCACCATCACTTCCTCCAACACATCCTCCTCCTCCTCCTCATTTTCTAGGATTTTTGTGTTTTTTATTTTTTGGCCTCCTCCTCTCCCACCTCCTTCTTCTCGCCCATGTTTTTTTGTATTTGTGATTTTTTGTCCCCCTTCTCAGCAACCTCCTCCTCCGCCATGTCGTCCTCCTCCTCTTTTTCGTCTTTTACATTTTGGCCTCCTCCTCCTTTTCAACTCCTCCTCCACCACCTCCTCCTCCTCCACCTCCTCCTCCTCCTCCACCTCCTCTTCCTCCTCCACCTCCTCCTCCTCCTCCTCCTCCTCCTCCACCTCCTCCTCCTCCTCCTCCACCTCCTCCTCCACCTCCTCCTCCACCTCCTCCTCCTCCTCCACCTCCTCCTCCACCTCCTCCTCCTCCTCCACCTCCTCCACCACCTCCTCCTCCTCCACCACCTCCTCCACCTCCTCCTCCTCCACCACCTCCACCACCTCCTCCTCCTCCACCTCCTCCTCCACCACCTCCTCCTCCACCTCCTCCTCCTCCACCTCCTCCTCCTCCACCTCCTCCTCCTCCACCTCCTCCTCCTCCACCACCTCCTCCTCCTCCACCACCTCCTCCACCACCTCCTCCTCCTCCACCTCCTCCTCCTCCTCCTCCACCTCCTCCTCCTCCTCCTCCTCCACCTCATCCATCGGCTCCTCCTCCTCCACCGCCTCCTCCTCATCCTCAACCACCTCCGCCTCCTCCTCCTCCACCTCCTCCTCCTCCTCCACCACCACCACCACCTCCTCATCCTCCTCATTTATAGGGAGGAGCAGCTACACTCCCGGTTGATGACAAGCTATTTGCATAATAGCTAACAATCGCTACCCAGGCATCCAGGCCACAAGCAATGCATCACAGAGCATCATGAAGTTGCTAGGAGCAGCCAGCTGCTACCTTACAGGGCTACGGTGCCATGGTCCTGTGGGATTACAAACAGAACTAGAATTAGGAGCAGTGGTCAACGCTCAGCACCAGAGAGGGTGTTTTGTTTTGGAGTCCTCCGCCTCCTCCTCCTCAACTACCTCCTCCTCCACCTCCTTCTCCTCCTCCACCTTCTACTCCTTCTCTTTTGTTTTTTGTTTTTTTTTGGCCTCCTCCTCCACCTCCTCCTCCTCCTCCTCCACCTCCTCCTTTTTGTTTTTCTGTTTTGCCGCCACTTCCTTCTCTCATATTCTACTATTTCTCCACCACCTTCTTCTCTCCTCTTCCACCTCCATCGTGTCCCTCTGCCTAGCCCTTGCTCACCTCCTCTTTTGTCACCACTTCCTACTCATCCGTCTCCTTTTCCAGAAATGCCGCCACCTCCTCAATCTTCTCCGCCACCTCCTCAGTCTTCTCCACCACCTCCTCCTCCGCCACCTCCTCCACTGCCCTCTTCCCCTCTTACCCCCCCCCTTTTCCACCTATGCCTCTTCCTCATCCTCCTCCTTTTCTGTTTCCATCTTCTCCCATCTCCCCTCTCCAGCACTCTGGCTCCCACTGCCCCCCTTTGGCCCTTTTATAGGGAGGAGCAGCCACACCCCTGATTGATGACAAGCCATTTGCATAATAGCTAACAATCGCTACCCAGGCCACAAGCAACGCATCACAGAGCGTCATCAAGTTGCTAGGAGCCGCCAGCTGCTACCTTACAGGGCCACGGTGCCATGGTCCTGTGGGGTGACAAATGGAACTCGAATTAGGAGCGGTGGGCAGCGCTCACAACCATAGCCTCCCAGAGAAGCCGCCTTGGCACACCTGGTTCGTGGCAACTCCTCCTGACATCTCTGGGCTCACCATCATTGCTACCAGCATGCCTTAGCAAGGAACATGCAGAGGAAGTTGGCCAGGAAGTTTCTGCCGAGGTGGAGGAGGCTGTGGAGGAGGAAAAGTCAGTAGGGCTGGAGAAGGAGAAGGAGGAAGAGGCAGTGGAGGTGGAGGAGGTGTTGGAGGTGCAAGAGGCAGGGAAGGAGGAGAAGGAGGAGGAAAATGAGAAATAGGATTAGCAGGCGGGGGACGAGGAGGATGCAGTAGACAAGGAGGAGGCAGTGAACGAGGAGGAGGCAGTGGACAAGAAAAAGGCCGTGGACGATGAGGAGGAAATGATGGAGGAGGACGTGCTGGAGGTATCATAGAATCACAATTGTTAGAGGAGACCTTCACATTTGTCCGGTCTAGTCATCACTGTACTACCAATGTCACCCAATAAACCATGTTCCTAAGCACCAGCTCCAACCTTTCCTTGAACACCCTGCTCCTCTTGGGCGTCCTCCACAGGTCGCAGCCTCCTCTAGGGCAGATCCACCTGTTCCACCGGGGGCTCCTCCAGCCACAGGGGTGCTGCAGCGTGGAGATCTGCTCCACGGGGGACCCATGGGCTGCAGGGGGACAGCCTGCTCCACCAGGGGCCTCTCCCTGCACAGGCCGCAGGGGAACTGCTGCTGTGAGCCTGGAGCACCTCCTGCCTCCTGCTGCACAGACCTTGGGGGCTGCACAGAGCTTTCTCACTCCCCCCTGAGCCAGACGCTGCTGGGCAGCAGCTTTTGTTCCCTTTCTTAGATGGGCTCTCCCCCAGGCGCAAACATCATCCTTTTGCTCTGCGTTCTGGGCAGCAGCGGGTGGGTCCCTCCTGGAAGGAGCCTCCTGGCAGCGGCCCTGAGCTCCCATGGGGCAGCTGCTGCATTCTCCTCACAGAGGACACCCCTGCAGCCCCCTGCTCCCACAGCCTGGCCACGCAAACCCAAGCCAAGACACCGAGCGAGCCTCCCTGATTGCCAGCCAGCAGCTGGCTCAGCCTGGGACCCCAGGCCAGTGCCCACAAGACGCTCCTGGGCCTTGAAAAGCAAGCCTTGTGGGGACGGAGCACCCACAAAGAACGGACTCACACAACAGGACTCCTTGCCAACACTGCCTCACAGACACCTGGGCCTTGAGCGGGTAGCTCACCTTGAGCGAGCTCATTTCCTTCCCAGTAGCTGAAATGTACCCTTTCGGGGGCATTTGGGGGCTACAGCGTGCTGCTGAGAGGGTTGTTGGAGCTCCTGCAGGGCAGTGCTTCCACTAAGGCAAGGCCTTTTCTGCATCTTCTACTGCCTTGCAAGCGAGGATGCTTGGGGCACACAAGAAGCTGGCAGGGGACACAGCTGCAGGGATTGCAGGGATTCCTAAAGTCATTGCCAAATACAAGAAAGACAGGAGGACGTGATGCTTCCGAGAGAAAGGAGCTCGCTTTGGGGTCCAAATCCGTCCCTTTTTCAGGGAAGCAAGAGATGCTGTGCATTTCTCTCGTCCCCCTGAGACAGCCACTGGGTGACGATGGGGCCAAGTATCTTGAAAGAGACCTTGCTTTCTCAGGCCCAGGTGTCCAGCTGCACACCAAGGCCATCCCTGTCTTCCAGGCGCAGTTGTCAGGCCCAAGGCCGAGCTCCCCTGCGAACCCCCAGCCCAGCAGACCTTGCTCCTGGCATTGTGGAGCAGCCATTTCACGGCAGCCTTTTCTCCTGGCAGCCAGCTTAGCACCAAAAGCTCTGCCACCGGGACGCCTGAGAGCACAGGAAACACACACACAAAGAAAACAACAACAACAAAAAAAAAATACCATTGGGTGACTTCTTGTGAACGCAGCGATCATTTAATCCCTTTGTTTTCCCAGGTGGTGTGGATGATACTGGCTGCACTGTTGGAGTTTGGATTTGGAGAGGTACACGTGAGCACAATAGTATGTTGCATCAGAAGTAGTCAGCATTGTGGAGAAGGTGGGCGTCATTGCCGGCGTCCTAGTGAATGCTGATACTCTTTTTGCAGCTGATGATGAGCCTGGCACTTGACTAAGATGACAATCAGTGCCTGTGCGTTTCTTGAGGAGGAGGGACTTTACCATCCAGCAACATGAGAGCTAAGTTGGGGGGCACCTGGTATTTGCATATCTGGGGTGGCTAATGGGAGCTGGGAGTCAGAGCAGCGTGGAGCCAGCTGGCTGAATATACTTGGTGCCATGGTGAGGGTGGTTCAGGCTGGGTCATGTTCAGGCTGCTTGTGGCTGGGTCACCAGCCTAATAGAAGCAGCGGGATTATTTTGTAGCTTGAGTGCGTGTGCCAGGCATGACAGTTTCCTTCTGTTCATCTGTCCTGTAGTGTTGCTTCTGCAATGTCTGTTCTGTGCTTCTCAGGTCTTGATATCCTCCTAGCTTTTTACACTGGACTGACTAGACATGCGACTTGATAGCGGTGCTGAAGGGCCTCAATGCTTGTTTTGTCATCATGACTCTGATCTGAGCACTTCTTGTCTTGCAGTCACTGCTTGAAGTACAGATCTGTTTCAGGTCTTGTGCATCGTGTTCAGTTTGAGATCACATCTGTTTCCATCCTCACTCTTGAAGAAGTCAACTGGGCTGCATCAGGAGCTCTTGCTTGGGAATTGATTTCCTAAGCGTCTTCCTATGGAGTTTTTACTCCCCATCCTTCTGGTCTCTTGTCTTGAAGGCAGGTTTCTTATGCACCCATCTTCCCAGTTCTGGCAGTTGCTTCCAGTCACATGTCGTGACATTTGAGTCTCTCCTTGGGTCTGCTGCAGAGCACCTGTTCTGACTTGCTGTTGCCACAGGGCTTCCCTCTGGGGGTCGCTTTTTCTTGTGCCTTGTGTTGTGTGTTTTGTTTGTAGTGTTTGTGGTGTGCCTGTGTGTATGTGTTTGGTCTAGAACTGTCCTGCCTGGCAGTTAGTGATGGTAGCTAATGTCCATGGGTATACTAATACATTGTCCGGACTGTTTTGGCAAAGACATCCGGTCTGCCTCTGGGCACGTACTGAAGGGCAGCTGGCACAGTCATCTCTGTGGTGTTTGGCAAATGTGGAGGTGGGAGACTATATCTTGTTGCGAGCAGCTGCTCACATAGCGCTTGAACGGTGTGCTTGAGGAGGTCTTTTGAATCTTGAAAGCTTACAGATATGGGGTTTTGAAATTCTTATTTTTATTTCTTTCCTGTCCCCAGTAGAGTGTACAGCTTTGGAGGAACCTGTCACAGGGAAGAGCTCCTTCTGGAACTGTCCAGCACTCGGTAGGCAACTCGGTGACTGGCCTGATCCCCTTTCCAGGTGCTGAGGCAATGGGGCTGCTGTTTTGAAATGATAATATTGTAAATGGGGTTCCTTTGTGTTGTTGAGGGATGGGTGCTAATGCTGGCAGCTGAATGATTATCTTGTGACTGTGTTTTCCTTTGTTCAGGCTGAAAGGCAGTGTGTAGTCCATGACATCATGACCCGAGGTGCCTCTGGAGTGAGTGGTGTGTGATGAGCAGAGGTAGCTGTTATTTTTGGGGTGCGGTTGTCACTGCAGTTATTTTTTTACATCCAATCGAGTAAAATACACATGTTAATTCGAAAGAACCTTTTTGCTGGGAAGAAAGTGATTATGCAGGACTGTGGATCAGGAGGACTTCATGTCCTTTTCCAGCCTCAATATTTACACTAAAAGCAGATAAGAAATTTGAAGAAGAACAGGAAAAAGAAAAAGAAAATAAACGGGAGCTGTTGCATAACCTACCATCTCCATATCCTACCAATCCACCTCCGGTGGCTGTGGTATCTCTAGCAGTACCACCGTTGCCCCTGCTTCCACCACCATCAGCACCAGAATGAGACCGACCTCCGGCTGCATGCAGGAGAAGTAGGACTGCCATATCTGAGAGAGGTTCTCTATATCCCTTAAGGGAGGTAACTGGTGTATAACTGGGTTTCATGGTTATTGTGTTAGGGTTTTAGAATTTTTTGGGTTGTAGTGTTGATAGGTTTTTTAGTGTTAGGGTCCTAGGGTTTTATTTTTGGTCAGTTACTTAGGGTTAGTGTTTTAAGATCCTTTTTTTTTTTTTTTTTTTTTTTTTTTTTTTTTTTCAGGTTAGGTGAGGTTCTCCAGGGTTTGGGTTTTGAGCGTCCTACTGTTTTGGATTAGGGCTTTGCACATCCTACTGCTTTGGGTTGGCTTTGGGTTTTAAGCATCTTAGGTTTTGGGTTATGGTGTTGAGCGTCCTAATGTTTTGGGTTAGGGCTTTGGGTTTTAAGCATCTTAATTTTTGGGTCAGAGTTTTGTGTGTCTTAATGTTTTCAGTTTGTGTTTAGAGCGTCCTAAAGTTTAGGGTTTTGGTTTGTGTTTTGAGCATCCTAATGTTTAGAGTTAGGGTTTTGAGCATCCTACTGTCTCCAAAACCTCAGCACAATAACACACCCCACAGGTTTCTGACTAGATGAAGAGATGCCCAGTCATCAGTCACACTGGGATAGCAATATTTGCTGTTCAATATTTTCTTCGTTTTTAATCACGATCAGGGAACTTGTTGACCATAAGGGAAACCTTCTGTGATGTAAGTGTTATTAATATTTATATTAAATCATGTTTATTCCTCTCCAAACAGTACTTTGTTCACGAAATAAAATTATTGTAGCCAAGGCCTTAATGCCAACAGGTATTTGTCTAATGGGAAGAGTCGACCATAAAAGAGAAGCAACCTTTACTTGTCCTGGTCAAAAAAATAGTGTTTGATCTCTTTAAAATACATAAGAATGCAGGAGGTATTTGTACAGATGCTACCCAATTGCAGTGGGTAGTGAAGTCTTTCTGCAGGCTACATTACATTATAGCAAGATGGACTAGGTAACTGACAACCTATCTTTTGCCTACCCAGACCTCCAATTTTCTTTCATCAGAAGTCTGAGTGAGTCAATTACACATGATCAGGTTGATAGAAAGAACTGCAAGATTTGGCAAAGGGAATACCAGGAAAAATGACAAAAATGAGGGGCAATTGCCCAAGACAGTCAATCTAGAAGATTGTTCAGGTTATTATAACATTGTTCTATAATGAACTGCGGCATTTAAGGACATCTTGAAATTCCTATTTGCTTCTTGCATTTTGTGCTTTGTTTATAATTCATCACTAAACGTAACACAGAAACATTTCATTGATCCTAAATGCTATGAGAAAACTGGTTTTGTTCTAAGGTACAGATCACCTTTAAAGGCCTATGCCCCTATCTTATATGGTCATATAGAAAATATTATATGAAAATATGAGTGTCTGTAAATTACAGATACTAGGCAATTTAGTTCAGTCTAAACTGTAGTTTCCAGAGAACAAGTGCAACCCCCTAAAACCTATATTAATAACTACATCAGTATTGAGCATATCATATTTATATTAATATATGTGCGGTGTTTTCTCATGCATTCTACAAGCTACAGCTCACACTGGACCATGGGAAATGGGATATATTTAAGAAGGCCACAGGATATGTTGGATGGAAGAGTATGAATTCTTTTTAAGAAGGAAGGACAACACGTAACACACAAGGACTCACAAGACGATAGAAAACAGCAAAATGGGCATGCGATAATCTGCAATACTGACAGCAAAATCAGTTTGTAAACACAGTTTGCATACAGTCTTTGAAAAACTGTAGAAAAGAAATAGAAAAGAACGATACAAAAATCCCTGCCAACTCTTCTGTTTATGTACAAAGCACTGTACAGGTACTAGACAACCCAGGTTGTGTGATGCTGCCTATGGCACTTTCCCTTCGTGTAAAGGTGTATGCCACAGAGCATCATTAAAAACAATTGCGGGGCTCCTGAATTTTGAAAAATCAAACTAGAAGGATTCGACACTCCAGCATCAACCAGTACTGGCTCTGCAGCAGAACACAGATATAAAAGGGGATCAAAGGTTGGTTGAGAAATGTCACGGGTCTTTATGCCTTCCCAAATCCTGCCTTAGTTTAGTTATTTCCATCCTGGCCCATCAGAGACCCATCCGGTGGCTCAGTAATATGCTCTAGGTTGTTTTCAAAAAAACCTAGCTGCAAAAGCACAACCACCTTATCCATGAGGATTTGTATCAGCTTGGTAGTGGGAAGCCACCAGGATTCGCCAAATATGGAAGAAGTCTCTGGGATGGTGGGCAACACAACCCGATGGTTACCATGGCAGCACAACGCTATGGTTGCCACGGCAACACTGTAATGGTCCCTAAAACAACGTGGACTTGTGTTGCCGTGGCAACCATGGTTTTCTGCTGCCATGGTAACCATGGGGTTGTGTTGCCATGGTAACCATGGGGTTGTGTTTCCATGGCAACCATGGGGTTGTGTTGCCATGGCAAACATGGCGTTTTGTTCCCATGGTAACTACGGGTTTGAGTTGCCATGGCAACCATGGGGTTGTGTTGCCATGGTAACCATGGGGTTGGGTTGCCATGGAAACCATGGGGTTCTGTTGCCATGGCAACCATGGGGTTGTGTTGCCATGGTAACCATGGGGTTGAGTTGCCATGGCAACCATCACATTTTGTTGCCATGGTAACCAAGGTTTCTCTTGCCATGGCAGACATGGGGTGCCATGGCAAACTCAGGTAGGTTTAGGGGGACTTTTGTGGTGGATCTATGGATTTTGGGGTTTTGTTCCAGTTTTGGGGGTGATCGTGTTCTTTTTTGGGGTGTTTTTGACATGTTTTGTGGTCTCCGTTGGGTTTCGCTGGGTTCTCGTTGGTCGTTAAGGTAAATGGGAGTGGATTGTGGGTTTTGGAGAAGATCAGGTGAGTTTAGGGTGGTTTGGGGGGAAAATTCATAGTTTTTTTTGTTTGTTTGTTTTGTTTTCTTTTGATCCAGTTTTTTTCTGGGGTGTTTTTGAGGTGTTTTGGGGTCTCCGTTGGGTTTTGTTGGGTTCCTAATGGGTTTTATGGTGTTTGGGAGTGGACTTTGGGATTTGGAGAACATCCGGTAGGTTTAGTGGGAGTTTGGGGACAGATTCATCGTTTTTGGTATTTTCTTCTCTTTGTTGGGGTGGTCCCGTTCTTTTCTGGGAAGTTTTTGAGGTGTTTTGGGGTGTCCGTTTGGTTTTGTTGGGTTCTCAGTCATCATGGTGGAAAAGGGTAAATTGTGGGTTTTGGAGAACATCAGGTGAGTTTAACGACTTTTGGGGGGTGAATCTTTGGTTTTGGGGGATTTCTTCTTTTTTTTTTTTTATTGTTTTCTTCTGTTTTAGGGGTGGTTTCGTTCTTTTTTGAAGTGTTTTGTTGGGTTTTCAGTTGTCATCGTGGTGGAAAAGAGTAAACTGCGGGTTTTGGAGAACATCAGGTCGGTTTAGGGTGGTTTTGGGGTGGCTTCAACGTATTTGGTTTTTTCTTCTGTTTTTTGGGGTGATCTTGTTCTTTTTTGGGGTGTTTTTGACATGTTTTGGGGTCTCCGATGGGTTTTGTTGGGTTTTCCGTTGTCATCGTGGTGGAAAGTTTTAAATTGTGGGATTTGGAGAACATCAGGTAGGTTTAGGGGGACTTTTGGTGTGGATTCATGGTATTTGGGGTTTTCTTCTGCTTTTTGGGGTGATCCTGTTCTTTTTTGGGGTGTTTTTGACTTTTTTGGGGGTCTCCGTTGGGTTTCGTTGGGTTTTCCGTGGTCATCATGTTGGAAAATGAAAAATTGTGGGTTTTGGAGAACATCAGGTAGGTTTAGGGTGGTTTTGGGGTGGATCTATGGTTTTTGGGGTTTTCTTCTGTTTTTTTGGGGAGATCCTGTTCTTGTTTGGGGTCTTTTTGACTTGTTTTGGGGTCTCCGTTGGGTTTCGTCGGGTTTTCCGTGGTCGTCATGGTGGAAAAGGGTAAATTGCGGGGTTTGGAGAGCTTCAGGTAGGTTTAGCAAGACTTTTCGGGTGGATTCATGATATTTGGGTTTTTCTTCTGTTTTTTTGGGGGTGATCCTGTTCTTGTTTGGTGTGTTTATGACGTGTTTTGGGGTCTCTGTTGGGTTTTGGTTGGACTCTTATTGGTTGTCATGGTGGAAAAGGGTAAATTGTGGGTTTTAGAGAACATCAGGTAGGTTAAGGGGGACTTTTGGGGTCGATCTATGGCTTTTGGGGTTTTCTTGTGTTTTCTGGGGTGATCCTGTTCTTCTTTGTGGTGGTTTTGACGTGTTTTGTGGTCTCCGTTGGGTTTTGTTGGGATCTTGTTGGTCATCATCGTGAATGGGAGTGAAATGTGGGATTTGGAGACGATCAGGTGAGTTTAGGGTGGTTTTGTGGGGAAATTCATGTTTTTTTTGTTTTTGTTTTTGTTTTTGTTTTTGTTTTTTTTTCCTTCTGATCCAGTTCTTTTTTGGGGTATTTTTGACGTGTTTTGGGGTCTCTGTTTTGTTTCGTTGTGTTTTCCGTGGTCACCATGTCGGAAAAGGGTAAATTGTGGGTTCTGGAGAACATGAGGTAGGTTTAGGGTGGTTTTGGGGTGGATCTATGTTTTTTGGTGTTTTCTTTCGTTTTTAGAGGTTATCCCGTTCTTGTTTGGGGAGTTTTTGACTTTTTTGGGAATCTCCATTGGTTTTTGTTGGGTTCTCGTTGGTCGTTAAGTTAAATGGGAATTGATAGTGGGTTTTGAAGAAGATTAGGTGAGTTTAGGGTGGTTTTGGGTGGAAATTCATAGTTTTTTGTGTTTTTTCTTCTGATCCAATTCTTTTTTGAGGTGTTTTTGACGTGTTTTGGGGTTTCCGTTGCGTTTTGTTCAGTTCCTAATGGGTTTTATGGTGGTTGGGAGTGGATTGTACATTTAGGAGAACATCAGGTAGGTTTAAGGTTTTTTTGGGGGGTTAAATCATGTATTTTCTTCTGATTCGGTTCGCTTTTGGGGTGTTTTTGAGGTGTTTTGTGGTTTCCGTTGCGTTTTGTTCAGTTCCTAATGGGTTTTATGGTGGTTGGGAGTGGACTTTGGGATTTGGAGAACATCAGGTAGGTTTAGGGTTGTTTTGGGATTGGATCCATGTTTTTTGGGAATTTTCTTCCAGTTTTGGGGGTGATCCCATTCTTGTTTGGGGTGTTTTTGACGTGTTTTGGGGTCTCCGTTGGGTTTTGTTGGGTTTTCCGTGGTCATCATGGTGGAAAAGTGTAAATTGTGGGTTTTGGAGAACTTCAGGTAGGTTTAGGGGGACTTTTGGGGTGGATTCATGGTATTAGGATTTTCTTCTGTGTTTGGGGTGATCCTATTCTTTTTTGGGGTGTTTTTGACGTGTTTTGGGGTCTCCGTTGGGTTTTGTTGGGTTCTCGTTGGTCATCATGGTGAAAAAGTGTAAATTGTGGGTTTTGGAGAACATCAGGTGAGTTTTGGTCGTGAATCTATGGTGTTGGGGTAATTCTTCTGTTTTTGTAGGGTTTTCTTCTGTTTTTGGGGTGGTCCCGTTCTTTTTTGGGGTGTTTTTGACATGTTTTGTTATCTCCGTTGGGTTTTGTTGGGTTCTTGTTGGTCATCATGGTGAAAAAGTGTAAATCGTGGGTTTTGGAGAACATCAGGTAGGTTTAGGGTGGTTTTGGTGTTGATCTATGCTTTTTGGGGTTTTCTTTCGCTTTTAGGGGTTATCCCGTTCTTGTTTGGTTTTTGTTTGACTTGTTTTGGGGTCTCCGTTAGTTTTCGTTTGGTTCTCGTTAGTCGTTAAGGTAAATGGGAGTGGCTTGTGGGTTTTGAAGAAGGTCAGGTGAGTTTAGGGTGGTTTTGGGGGGAAATTCATCGTTTTTGGGTTTTTGTCTTCTGATCCAGTTCTTTTTTGGGGTGTTTTTGACGTGTTTTGGGGTCTCTGTTTTGTTTCGTTGTGTTTTCCGTGGTCACCATGTCGGAAAAGGGTAAATTGTGGGTTCTGGAGAACATGAGGTAGGTTTAGGGTGGTTTTGGGGTGGATCTATGTTTTTTGGTGTTTTCTTTCGTTTTTAGAGGTTATCCCGTTCTTGTTTGGGGAGTTTTTGACTTTTTTGGGAATCTCCATTGGTTTTTGTTGGGTTCTCGTTGGTCGTTAAGTTAAATGGGAATTGATAGTGGGTTTTGAAGAAGATTAGGTGAGTTTAGGGTGGTTTTGGGTGGAAATTCATAGTTTTTTGTGTTTTTTCTTCTGATCCAATTCTTTTTTGAGGTGTTTTTGACGTGTTTTGGGGTTTCCGTTGCGTTTTGTTCAGTTCCTAATGGGTTTTATGGTGGTTGGGAGTGGATTGTACATTTAGGAGAACATCAGGTAGGTTTAAGGTTTTTTTGGGGGGTTAAATCATGTATTTTCTTCTGATCCGGTTCGCTTTTGGGGTGTTTTTGAGGTGTTTTGTGGTTTCCGTTGCGTTTTGTTCAGTTCCTAATGGGTTTTATGGTGGTTGGGAGTGGACTTTGGGATTTGGAGAACATCAGGTAGGTTTAGGGTTGTTTTGGGATTGGATCCGTGTTTTTTGGGAATTTTCTTCCAGTTTTGGGGGTGATCCCATTCTTGTTTGGGGTGTTTTTGACGTGTTTTGGGGTCTCCGTTGGGTTTTGTTGGGTTTTCCGTGGTCATCATGGTGGAAAAGTGTAAATTGTGGGTTTTGGAGAACTTCAGGTAGGTTTAGGGGGACTTTTGGGGTGGATTCATGGTATTAGGATTTTCTTCTGTGTTTGGGGTGATCCTATTCTTTTTTGGGGTGTTTTTGACGTGTTTTGGGGTCTCCGTTGGGTTTTGTTGGGTTCTCGTTGGTCATCATGGTGAAAAAGTGTAAATTGTGGGTTTTGGAGAACATCAGGTGAGTTTTGGTCGTGAATCTATGGTGTTGGGGTAATTCTTCTGTTTTTGTAGGGTTTTCTTCTGTTTTTGGGGTGGTCCCGTTCTTTTTTGGGGTGTTTTTGACATGTTTTGTTATCTCCGTTGGGTTTTGTTGGGTTCTTGTTGGTCATCATGGTGAAAAAGTGTAAATCGTGGGTTTTGGAGAACATCAGGTAGGTTTAGGGTGGTTTTGGTGTTGATCTATGCTTTTTGGGGTTTTCTTTCGCTTTTAGGGGTTATCCCGTTCTTGTTTGGTTTTTGTTTGACTTGTTTTGGGGTCTCCGTTAGTTTTCGTTTGGTTCTCGTTAGTCGTTAAGGTAAATGGGAGTGGCTTGTGGGTTTTGAAGAAGGTCAGGTGAGTTTAGGGTGGTTTTGGGGGGAAATTCATCGTTTTTGGGTTTTTGTCTTCTGATCCAATTCTTTTTTGAGGTGTTTTTGACGTGTTTTGGGGTTTGCGTTGCGCTTAGTTGAGTTCCTAATGGGTTTTATCGTAGTTGGGAGTGGATTGTACATTTAGGAGAACATCAGGTAGGTGTAAGGTTTTTTTGGGCTTTAAATCATGTATTTTCTTCTGATCCGGTTCACTTTTGGGGTGTTTTTGAGGTGTTTTGGGGTCTCCGTTGCGTTTTGTTCAGTTCCTAATGTGTTTTATGGTGGTTGAGAGTGGACTTTGGGATTTGGAGAACATCATGTAGGTTTAGGGTTGTTTTGGGATTGGATCCGTGTTTTTTGGGAATTTTCTTCCAGTTTTGGGGGTGATCCCGTTCTTGTTTGCGGTGTTTTTGACGTGTTTTGTGGTCTCCGTTGGGTTTTGTTGGGTTTTCCGTGGTCATCATGGTGGAAAAGTGTAAATTGTGGGTTTTGGAGAACATCAGGTAGCTTTAGGGTGGTTTTGGGGTGGATCTATGTTTTTTGGTGTTTTCTTTCGTTTTTAGAGGTTATCCCATTCTTGTTTGGGGAGTTTTTGACTTTTTTGGGAATCTCCATTGGTTTTTGCTGGGTTCTCGTTGGTCGTTAAGTTAAATGGGAATTGATAGTGGGTTTTTGTGTTGGTTTTACCGTGCTGGGCAGCTAAACCCCACAACCGCTCTCTCACTCCCCCTCCTTTAGATGAGGAGGGGGTGAAGTAAAGCAAAGAACAACTCACGGGTTGAGATAAGGATAATTTAATTAAAGGGAAATAATTATAATAATTAAATAAAGACTACCATGAACTAAACAATTTAACTAAGGGGAAATAAAAGGGAAAGGGGAAAAAGGGAGGAAAACAAACAAACAAAATAAATGAAAGCTATATGGAAGTGCAGAGGAAAGAAATTACTCTCTACTTCCCACAAATGAGCCATGATTGACCACGTCCTTGAAGCAAGGCCTCAACGCACGCAGCCGGTGTTCGAGAGGAGGACCGACGTCTTCTCAACGACAGCCCACCCCTCCCCTCTTCTTCCTGTTTCCACCTTTTATTGCTGAGTGTGACACCACATGGTATGGAATATCCCTTTGATTGGTTTAGGTCAGCTGCCCTAGTGATGTTTCTCTCCTCACTTTTTTGCCCACCCCCTAGGAGGGTTAGAGAAAGGCCCAATGCTGTGCCACTGCTGCTCAGCAGTAGACACAACACTGGTGTGATAACACTGCTGTTCCAGCTACAAGTACAGAGTACGGCACTGAATGGGCTGCTGCCGGGAAAGTTAACATTCCAGCCAGACCCAGTACAGTTTTGAAGAAGAAGTTCCTTTGCTGTTTCTTTCCTGGCAATGCTTTGCTTTTCCTTGTGCTACGTTCCTTTGCTCTGCTTTGACTTGCTCTGCTTTCTCTTCCCTGGCCATGCTTTCCTCGGTTTAGCTTTGCTTTATAGACCTGGCACTGCTTTGCTTTTCCTACCCGTGCTGTGCTTTGCCTTGCCTCAAACTGCCTTGCTTTCCTTTGTTTGCTTTGTCTTCCCTGGTTATGCTTTGCTTTTCCTGGTGCTACTTTCCTTTGCTCAGCTTTGCCTTCCTTGGCCGTGCTTTGTTTTGCTTTACTGGGCCATGCTCGCCTTTTTTTACCTTTGCTTTGCTCTCTTTTGCCTCACCTGCTCCTGTTCTCACTTCCATTTTCAGGCCATGCTTACCTTTGTTTTGCTTTACTTTGTATTCCTGGCACTGCTTTGCTTTTCCTTTTGCTACTTTCTTTTGTTCTGCTTTGCCTTGCCTGGCCATGCTTTGCTTTGCTTTGCTTTGCCTTGCTTTGTATTCCTGGCATTGCTTTGCTTTTCCTTCTCTGCTCTGCTTAGCTTCTCTTCACCCTGCTCTGATTTGCCTTACCTCGAACTTTTTCGCTTTGTTGTGCTTTTTATTGCTGTTTTTTTATTTTATTTTATTTTATTTATTTATTTATTTATTTATTTTCACTTCTTTCTCTTTCCTGGCACTGCTTTGCTTTTCCTGGCGCTACTTTCCTTTGCTCAGCTTTGCCTTCCCTGGCCGTTCTTTGTTTTGCTTTATAGGGCCGTGCTTGCCTTTGTTTAGCTTCGCTCTGCTCTGCCTCGCCTTGCTATGTTTTGCCTTTTCTGGATATGCTTTGCATCTATTTCTTTTATTATCATTATTATTTATTTATTTATTTATTTTTCTTTAAATGTTCATTACATTCTTTTGTTTTCCTTTTGGACCTATCTGATGTGTTTTTACAGGCCGTGCTTTCCTTTTGCAGGCCCTGGTTGTCACTGCTTTTCCCTATGCCTAGCAGGGCTTTTCCTTAGCAGGGTTTTACTCTGTCTTGCTCAGCTTTTATCCGCATTGCTCTGCTCTCCTGTGCCGTGCTAGGCTTCTTTTGGAGACCGTCTCACTGATTTTGCTGCTGAGTCGGTTGGTAAATTTCTGAACGCATAAACCGTCAGACACAGAACTTGGCCTCCCCGCAGCCCAGCCACTGTCCCCTCGGACCCAGCGCGTGGGGGCACTAGGCCTGGCCGCCCGACATGGTCCATACTTTGTCCCTAGCCATGCGGCGAGCCGCCAGGTGGGCCACACTGCTAGTTGTGTGTGTGAGGTTCTCAGAGACAGTAAGTAACTACATGATTCCCACAACTACGCTGGAAGAAATCCACAACAAACAACAACAACATGTATATAGATATATAAAACCAGCTAAAGCAAGACATGGTTCTTGCCGGCTGTCACAGTGGACTAGGAGCTGTGAAGAAGGCTGAGGAGGGGGCGATCAGGGTCCAGCCACTGTCCAAGTCTGGCTGCCACCCGTACACAAAATGGAGCCGTCCGGTCTCCCCACAACAGGCCCTTGGAACCCAAAGGAGGGCTGGCCGCCAGCTCGCTACGTTCACTCTGCTTCTCTTTGTTTTGCCTTGGTCTGCTTTGCTTTGCTCTTGCTGGCACAGTTTTGCTTTTCCATACCTCCTTTCCTCTGCTGTTCTTGCCTCAGATTGCTTTGCTTTTTCTCTCCTGGAAATGCTGTGTTGTTCCTTGTGCTACTTTGCTTTGCTTTGCTTTGCTTTGCTTTGCTTTGTTTTGCTTTTTCTTTCCTCAGCCTGCTACGTTTTTACTTGTGCGGTCATGCTTTATTTTTTATTTCTTTGCTTCGTATTCCTGTCAGTGCTTTGCTTTCCCTTCTCTGCTCTTCTGGACCTTTCTTAGCCTCGCTGTGCTTTGCTTTGCCTCAAAGTGCTTTCTTTCCTTGGCTTTCCCTTTCGTGGCACCGCTTTGTTTTTCCCTGTGCTCCTTTCCTTAGCTTTGCTGTCTTTATGAATGCATAAAGAAGTTCATGAAACTTGTTTCTGAACACACAGAAAAGTTAGCCGGCCCGCAGCCCGGCAGCTGTCCCCTCGGAGCTGGCGGGCACGGACAGGGATCTGGCTACCGGGCCAGGTCTATTTTGTTGCCCACCGTTGTCCGGAGAGCCAGCAGGTGGGCTCCGTTGCTATTCGTCTGGGGAGGGGTGTGGGTTGAGAACAACAATCAATAACTACTCGATTCCTAAAACGAAAGGGGGAAACAGACGGAGAAGACTATTATTATTCCTACTTCTACTATTTGTATTACGTTTTAATGATATTTATTTCTATTACTATTTAATACTTTTATTTCTAATAACTTTTTCGTAGTATATAATAATAGCATTATTGTTATTGTTGTTATTATTATTATTATTATTATTATTATTATTATTATTATTATTAATTTATATAACGATAAGCAGCTAAAGCAAAGCAGCCAGGCAGCCAGCCAAACTGAGTGGCACAGGTGGGGAGCCGTTCGCGGCCGAGCAGGAGCCTCTGACGTCAGAGCGAGAGCGAGAGGCGGCCCGAGGCAACCGGGGGCCGCTGCCACACCCTGGCCTTCTCAAACGCCCAGCTCCCCGTAAGCCAGCAACGGGCCCCTTTTCCTCTGGGGTGGGTGGGGGGTGCGATTTCGACTGACGCTAAGTTAACTCCGCATTTTGTTTTGGCAGCACCGTTTTGCTTTGCTTTGTGCTTTCCCTGGCCCTGCGTTGCTTCGCTTCGCTTTGTATTCAAGGTACTGCTTCGCTTTTCCTGGCCCTGTTTTACTTTGGATTTTCTCTTGCTGACCGTGCTTTGCTTTTCCTGGCCTCACTTTGTTGCGTTTTGCTTGACTTTGTATTCGTGACACCGCTTTTCTTTCCCTGGACCTCCTTTGCTTTGGTTTTTCTCGCCCTTCTTTGCTTTGCTTTTGCTGGTCCTGCCTCGCTTTGTTTTGCTTGACGTTGTATTCAAGACACCGCTTTTCTTTTCCTGGACCTCTTTTGCTTTGGTTTTTCTCGCCTTTCTTTGTTTTGCTTTTGCTGGCCCTGCCTCGCTTTGTTTTGCTTGACGTTGTATTCAAGATACCGCTTTTCTTTCCCCCACCCCCCAGGAAATCCTTAGCTTAGTTTTTTTTTTGTTTGTTTGTTTTTCCCCACCCTTCTTTGTTTTGCTTTTGCTGGCCCTGCCTTGCTTTGCTTTGCTTTACTTTGTATTCGTGACACCACTTTTCTTTTCCTGGACCTCTTCTGCTTTGGTTTTTCTTGCCCTGCTTGGCTTTGCTTTTCCTTTTGCCTCTTTCTTTTCCCTAGCAGGGCTTTGCTTTGTCTCGCTCTGCTTTGCGTTGCATTGCTCAGCTCTGCTTTGCCGTGCTAGGTAGGCTTCTTTGGCAGACCGTCGCACCGATTTGGGCGACGAGTCGATCGGTGTATTTATGAACGCATAAAGCCTCAGGCGCACACCGTGGCCTCCCTCCCCGCAGCCCGACGACTGTCCCCCGGGAGCTGGAGGGTGGCGACAGGAAGCCTGGCCACCCACCCAGCATGGTCTATTTCTCATCCCCCGCTGTCCGGCGAGCCGCCAGGTGGGTCCCGCTGCTGCTGTTCGTCTGGGGACGGGCTTGGGTGAGGTTTTTTAGGACGATAAGCGACATTACACGATTCCCAATGATTTGGGTTCGTTTTGCTTTGCTTTCCTTTTCCTCGCTTTACTTATCGTCGCTCTTCCCCGCTTTGCTTTTCCCGCACCTGCTTCGACATGCTTTCCTTAGAGCTGCATCTTTCTGGGGGGTTTTGGTTTGTATTCCCGGCACCGATTTCCTTTTCTTTGCTCTGCTTTGCCGTTCCTACTCCGCTTTGGTTTTTGCTCTTTTGATGCGTTTACACACACAGGAACGCTGGGTCACCTACTTCGGCCTCCCCACAGCCCGCCAACCGTCCCTTCGCAGCTGGCAGGTGGGGGTGCGGGGGTCGGCCACCCAGCCAAGTCTATTCCAGGACCCCCGCTGACTGGGGAGCCGCCACCTGAGCTCAACTGCCGTTTGCCTGAGGAGGCTGGGGGGGGGGGGGGGGTGAGGGGGAGCTGAGGACTAGGGGGGTGGGGGAGGTTTTGAAAGACGGTAAGGAATGACACGATTCCTGAAGCTACAGCGGAAAACAGGCAACAGAACTAACTAATAATAAACGTAAAGATAAGAGTAGTTATTTTGCAAAGCGGCTCAAGCAAAGCGGCCAGGCAGTCAGCCGCACTGAGCGGCACAGGTGGCGAGCCTCTGGCGGCCGAGCAAGAGCCTCTGACGTCAGAGCGAGCTGCGGCCCGAAGCAGCCGGGGTCCGGGGCCGCGCCCTCGCCTTCCCGACCGGCGCCGGCGCCCCGCCCCGCCCCGTCCACTGCAAAGGCTGCAAAGGGCGGAGGAGAGGGAGGGAGGGAGAAGTGGGGAGGGGGCGGAGGCGGCCATTGAAGTGCGTAGACGGCCGCTGTCAGATGCAGGCCGCCACGTCTACCCGTCCCTCCCACCCTCCGGGCCCCGTGGAGCGACCAGGTCTACTTCTCCCTCCTCCCCGCTCTCTCCCCCGCCCCCTCCCGCCTCGTGGAGCCACCAGGTCTACTTCTCCCTCCTCCTCCCCGCTCTCTCCCCCCCGCCCCCTCCCGCCCCGTGGAGCCACCAGGTCTACTTCTCCCTCCTCCTCCCCGCTCTGTCCCCCCGCCCCCTCCCGCCCCGTGGAGCCACCAGGTCTACTTCTCCCTCCTCCTCCCCGCTCTGTCCCCCCGCCCCCTCCCGCCCCGTGGAGCCACCAGGTCTACTTCTCCCTCCTCCTCCCCGCTCTGTCCCCCCGCCCCCTCCCGCCCCGTGGAGCCACCAGGTCTACTTCTCCCTCCTCCCAGCTCTGTCCCCCCGCCCCCTCCCGCCTCGTGGAGCCGTCAGGTCTACCCCGCCGTCACGGCCACTGCTCGAGAGCGGCCCGGCTGCCTCGTCTACACGGCCACACGCACGCATGCACAGACGGGCGCGTGCCCGCACGCTTCCCTCCGGCGGCCCGCCAGGTCCATCCACACGCCTCTCGCGTGCAGGGGAACGGCTGGGAGGCGCCATTCATTCGAATCGTTCACGCTTTTAAAAAGAAAAAGGGGAAAAAGAAAAACAAACACAAGCAGCAGCAGCAGCAGCAGCAACAAGAAAGCACGGGTCCCGCTTGTCGGCGGGGAGACGAGAGGTCGTACAAAGCGTGCGGAGAAAGCGTTCGCTCAGACTCCGGCCGCCACCAGAGCCACTCGGAGCCCGCGGCAGACCGGCCGCCAGTTCCTCCCCTTTGCTTTGCTTTTGCCGGCCCTGCTTCGCTTTGCTTTTCGTGGAAGCGCTGAGTTTTGTTTGGCGTCGCGTTCGTGGCACTCGTTTGCTTTTCCTTCGTCTGCTCCGCCTCGCTCCGCTTTGCCGTTCCTCCTCCGCTTCGCTTTGCTTTTGCCGGCGCCGCTTGGCCTGGCTTTGGCTGGCGGCGCTCCGCCTTTCCGTTGCGCGCCTTCGCTTCGCCTCGTTTCGCACGGATCGCTGAGTGCAGTGACACACGCCCAGCCACGCAGAGTCGCACGGGTGGCTCGCAGGCGAGCCAGAGCCCCTGACGGCAGAGCGAGCGGCAGCCCGATGCAGCCAGGGGCCGCGCGCGGCCGCGCTCTCGGCTTCTCGAGCGGCGCCGGCTCGTCTCCCCCCCTCTCCCCCGCCCGTCGCGCCGCAGCCCCGCCGAGCCGTCGGGCGGGGGGGCGGCGGGAGGGGCAATCCTCCTAGCTCGTCGCCGGCCGCTCCGCTCCGCTCCGCTCGGCGGGAAGCCGGCGCCACACGTAGGCGAGAGGGGTCCGCATTATTCCGGGCACGGAGCTTCAAGCCGGCTGGTCGTCAGGCTCCCGCCGAGCCCGTGTCCCGGCCGGCGGGCAGCTAGATGGCGCGGGAGGGAGCAGAGCGACGAGCTCGCGCTCGCCTCCAGCGTTTTTCTCCCCGGGCGGGCCCCGTCCGGGGCCCCCGCAAAGGCGGGCAGGCGGGAGCTGCCTCGCCTCCTGCGACGCTCGGCTCCGCGGCCGGGGCGGATCGGGCTCGGAGTCGGCTTCGGGCTTGCGCTTCGGCTCGGG